>NC_079414.1:5823975-5861324 GCF_026213295.1 Gadus chalcogrammus | reverse complement strand
AGAGGAGAGAGAGAGAGAGAGAGAGCCAGAGGGAGAGAGAGAGAGAGAGAGAGCCAGAGGGAGAGAGAGAGAGAGAGAGAGAGAGAGAGAGAGTGAGAGAGAGAGAGGAAGGAGAATAAGGGAGAGAGAGAGAGAGAAGATAAGAAGAGAGCGAGAGAGAGAAGAGAGAGAGAGATAGAGAAGAAGAGAGAGAGAGAGATCGAGAGAGAGAGAGAGAGAGAGAAAGGAGAGAGAGAGAGAGAGAGAGAAAGAGAGAGAGAGAGAGAGAGAGAGTCAGCAACAGCTAATCAATTTACTCTAGAATGAATTAGAGTTCCCCTGTTTAAAAAAATGTATGTATCTGCGGTCCACCCAAGTAAACTGTTGAAAACACTGCATCATACAGAGCCCGGGAGATTACATGTTTTTTTTATTTTTTATAATAAACATAGCTTCTCTGGATTTGGAGATATCCTCGTTTATTCAGAAAAACAGGGCACATTTTTTTGGCCATGAAACTGATCGAAGAATTCTGAGATAGTTACTCATTCATTCAGAAATACAGAGCAGCAGCTTTATTATAAAATTACTCCCATGTCCACCTCCCGGGCTCTGTAGCAGCTTTTCAGAGAAGCACATCATAGTAGGCCAGATTGTATTGTATTTTCATTTTATATGTTTAGGTCTCTACTGGAATACTGTTTTAGCTTGTTTCCCTGGAATTAAAGGTGGGTAAAGGGTTTATGAAGCCGTGACAGGTGCCTCCACCAAATGTCATCGACCTTAACCTTGATACAACTTCTCAATGGTCTGTGCCTTGAAACCGATTATCTTTTTACTTTATAATGACAACATTATTATCAATTACATATTTGCTGCTATAAGGATTTAAAAGCTTTAGCAACATCAGTAATAAGAATCATGTGAAAAACCAATAACACATGTTTTTGTTCATGTTGGTATATATTATTACTGCACATTCATTTCATCCAACTCATTTGAATGATCACTTATTGTGTTCAGTATATCTTTTTTCTATTTCAAAGTAATGATGGTTTACACGCTAGTAGCATTGAATAATAGCAACATGCAGCTGCTGCTGTGCTCCTCAACACAAGTTCTCCCACAGATTTGTTAAGTTGTGTGGCACTATGTGATGACAATCGACCTGCTCTGACCCCTTACCTACTGGTAGAGGAGGAAGATCCCTACAAGCCATGTGATGCAGTCGATCAGTTGTGTTGCTGTGTTTTCTGTGTTCGTTGTTATTGTTTATTCATTGTTGAAGTGTCATGCAGTGTTAGTGTCTTCCCTAGTGATTTTAAGTAGTTATTTGACTGTGTTATGCAGTACAGACATAGTATGGAGGTACAGATACTAACATGTAGGATAGACTGTTAGACCAGTAATACAGCAGTGATAATGGTCAACATGTAATTATTCTGCACTGATCATTGGTCGACATGATTCATTTTAGTGACTCCCACCGTTATGTATAAGTAATGCAAATGGCAACAAGCATTTGAAGTAAATTTGTCTTTTCAAGCCGCTATGGAACCCGACCTAAGAAACAGATCAGGATATTTTAAAGCACTTAAAAAACAAAGCACTTCACTGTAAAACAATCAAACCCAATCCCTTCAGATCGATACAACATCCACTGGTTGAATTACATCCAAAAACTGACAGTGCCTTGTCTGGAGCATGTGTGCTTGTGTTGTAACATATTGACAAGACACATTTAAATTGCATGGCACTGTTCCAAATTAATATAACTACTCAGCAACAATGCATATGTAACTGCTGTTCTGACAATCTGAAAACATCTTAAACAGCAGAAGTCAGAGCGCTAAATCAGAGGCCTCCTTCTTAATAAAACATGTGGGCTGCACTCTAACCTTAACTTTATGTTGGAACCATTCTCAAATGTACTTACACACATGGCTTAAACTACCAGTTTAGCCATCAGTTTCTCGTCGCATATTATAAATAACTCTGGTTCATCATCTGAATACACCTAACATCTTCAATAAAGCAATAGTTAATGTGCGCACATGTTAACTTCCTTTTCATAAACTTTACAGACCTTGCAACCATAAAAATAAAAACATTGACTTCAGTTAAGACTCAGTACATTGCTGTCCCAGAATAGTCGAATGAGGTCCAGGCAGAGTGGACTACATAAATAGCCTCACCTACGAGCCAGCTCGCCTGAGCCAAACTTGGTTGCGGTTAGAAAAACCAATAGAAGTATTTACAGTTAACAATGTGATGGGTGAATACATTTATATCTGGTGGAAGGGATACTTCTGTTTTGGAGCAAAATAATAAATAAATGGCAACATTTGTGTTCTAGGATGTGCGATTATTGCAAAATTGAATATGGCCTATATTATTGGCCATATGCATGGTTTCTCCGAGAGCACTGCTCTAAAAAGGAGAATTAGCAATGGGTATGATACTGTTGCCACTCAGAGTTGCACAGTAAGACCACTTAAAATATTCTGTGAAAAAAAACCATTTAATTCTGCCTAAGCCTGGTTGGAGGGATCTGCTTCTTGCATCCACATCCGAAGAGGGGCTGCAATGTCAGCTCTAGTGGTGGAATGCCTCCTTCGTCGCTTATGCAATATATCCTTTGGTCTGTCGCAAGAGTTACCAGTTCAGTGGAGCGGAAGATGTTCCTGCACCGCTCGTGTTAGAGGCTAGATTGCTCAATATCTGTAGGAGGAGTGTGATTGTTAAGATCCAAGGATATCGTTGATATCTGATTAGGATTAGAATACGTTAACACTTTAAGGAGCTCCTCCTCCATCAGATACTGTGTGTGTGTGTGTGTGTGTGGTATGTGTATGTGTGTGTTGTGTGTGTGTGTGTGTGTGTGTGTGTGTGTGTGTGTGTGTGTGTGTGTGGTGTGTGTGTGTGTGTGTGTGTGTGTGTGTGTGTGTGTGTTTGTTTGTGTGTGTGTCACTGCTCCACAGCCTTCCTCCCTCATCCTCTTCTAGACTGAGGGCTTCCCTTTGAGCCAGAGCAGTAGGTCCAGATCTCAAAGTTCCTTGTCTTTGTTACACAAAACTCTCCTCCCCTCCCCCCAGCCCCTGTCCATTGGTGTCTTTTGCGTCACTGTGTGTGTGCGTCGGGGCTGACGCGGTCCTGAAAGATGTACAGGTTGTTGGTGGCGGCGATGGCGATGATGTTCTCAGACGGGTGCCACGCCATGTGGAGGATCTTCTTGGTGAAGTCCAGGCTGTCCACGCCTACGTCCCACGCGGCGCCGCTTTCGCCCGGTAGACGCGCCGCGTGCGCAGCACGGGCCCGCGGCTTTTTACGCTCTCCCGCCACGCTCCAGGGTCACGCACCCCGGCCCGTCTCCCGGTCCAGCATTCGGAAGAAGCTGTTGTAAGCCCCGGTCATGATCACACTGAGGGGCGGGGGGGAGACACCGGAGAAAAGAAAAAGGGAGGCAGGGGAGGAGAGAGACCAGAGACAGGGGAGGAAGGGGAGGAGAGAGAGGACAAGGGTGAAGGAGACAGCGGGGGATGGGGGAGGAAGAGAGGAGGCGTGGTTTACGATTGCCCGGAGCCGTTTATTGGGCACTACGAATGTCTAACACATGAGTCTGTACGTAGCTCAAAGCCAATCGTATCAATATTGCCAGATGATGTGTGTAGACCGACATAAATTCGATGAGGGAGAAGACGATGGGTGTCGCATAACGTCGTCATCGTCTTGCCGTCCCTCCCCGTTCTGTGATTGGTTCCCTATCTCAGGCGAAAATCTGATCCATGGATTCCAGGCTGCCTAGCCAAGCCCCCGGGAACAGTGCATACTTCCGCAATCCAAAAGTGCTCAGCGGCCAAGCCTGGTATTGCAGCTGTTTAAGGGCTGTGGAGGGTCCCTCGATTCAAGGGGCCCAGAAGTAGATATCTCCGTTCTCTCCAATACAAGTGGGAAAAGGAATGTGTCTCGGCAAAAATTACTGGATATCAATCAAAGGCTCATAATTATCTTTATGCCATGTACTAAAAAAATTGAAGTTTTCTTATTTCAAAACGCCACCTCAAGCGTTTTATTAGCAGTTTTATGTTATTATTTCTTGCTGGGAAGGAGGGGTGGGCAGCTGAAAGGAGTCGTAGTGAAACAAATGTTGTTTCGGCCCGGCATTCGAGAGGGCTAGTGCACGGCCTCTGTTAACTTCTCGTGTCCAAGGTTTTTACTTATACTTAACATGAATGACGTTGATGGTTTTTAGGCACTGTGGTGACTTTTATCACTTAAAGTGTTTTAGGGATAAAGGGTTTTATTATTATTTTAATTATTGCTAGCATTTTTCGTAAATAGTTGGATGGAATCTGTTTCTTAAGCAATAACATTGAAGTGTATTGTTTTCTAGGCCAACATACATTTAGTATGTTGTTGGTATTATATGTTATTTGGAGAAATCTTTCATAATAAAGTTATCTTATACTTCCATGGTCGGTAAACAATGCGACTGCGATCGCTCAGACCTCTTGAGAGCTACAATGCTAAAAAACAAGAATATTTCTGCATCCGGTACGTCATGAACTAGGGCGTGGCTAGGCTCCCATGATGCGGAAGCATATCTCTCCTCGATGATGCCCTGCGCCATTGAGCAGTTTACATAGGAACGAATGGGTGCCATTTTGGAATCCGGTGTCCATTCTATAATGTGTCCATGTGCCTAGCAGCGCGAAATGAAATTGCGCGCAAGGCTGCATGGGTATACCCAGGCTAGAGGCATACAGGATGGATTAGGATTCATTTTAGTGTTGTCTTAGTGTTGGACTGAGATATTTGAGGTTCAGGAATACAATACAAACTCTAAATCCCTACCATCACTTTCTTACCTATCTGAACTGTTCCACACACACTCAAACTTGTCGAAGATGCAGTCATTCTCATAGAGGGAACACAGCTTACTCCTCAGGTACTCATGGACCTAAAACAGCAAGAAACAAGAAAGAATGAGTATTTTTTTAATAAATATCAACATTATAAATATCAACATAAATATCAACAATATCAAATATCAACAGGCTACAATTACATAAGTACATAATTAAGAGACAAACTAGGTTATGTAAATTATCTAGGAATGTAGGACATGGTTTTGTCCAAAGCGCCTTACATAACATGACGGTAAAAATGTAATATGTTTATTACCTGAATTGTTCTCGCTATGTTAGAAGGCTGTATTGTGATTGGACGCCACTATGTCAGCTTTACATGTTTGGCCTTGAGTTCAAGAAACGTGGCCGTTTCCTTCTAAATGCGGTTGCATAGGGCCTCGGAAACCACAAGAGGGCCCCAAAGCTGCTATTTAAGATGTTTTTTTACGAGTGAATTTACTGTAATTTATTTCTTGATTTTCTTTTCAGAATTTATTTACTAGTTTACTGTTCGTTCAAAATTCCCAATTATGTCTAATCTCTGTGTTTATTTATTTGTTACATATTTCGGTGAGAATTCACAGAACTGTTGTCCAAGCAAGATGTGTTACGCAATGACTTTGTTCCTGACTATTGAACAGTGACTATTGAACTATTGAACTTCTCTCCGTCACGAAAAATCCACTGGTTTGTCTTTCAGCACTGCGTATTTGGTTGAAAGATGATGTTTGAGACGCGATGATTTCATGGATGCAAAGAACCTCACCACTACCACCTATGCTCGGTTCACTGTCGTCCACATTAATTGTTAACTAGAGCTGATTGGTTAGGAGATAACTAGAACTATAGCTGATTGGTAGGGAGATATCTAGAACTAGAGCTGATTGGTTAGGAGATATCTAGAAATAGAGCCAATTTTTTAGGAGATATCTAGGACGAGAGCTGATTGGTTAGGAGATGTCTAGAACTATAGCTGATTGGTTAGGAGATATCTAGAAATAGAGCCAATTTTTTAGGTGATATCTAGAACTAGAGCTGATTGGATAGGAGATATCTAGGACTAGAGCTGATTGGTTAGGAGACATCTAGAACTATAGCTGATTGGTAGGGAGATATCTAGGACTAGAGCTGATTGGTTAGGAGATATCTAGAACTAGAGCCAATTGTTTAGGTGATATCTAGAACTAGAGCTGATTGGTTAGGAGATATCTAGGACTAGAGCTGATTGGTAAGGAGATATCCAGAACTAGAGGCAATTGGTTAGGTGATAACTAGAACTGATTGGTTAGGAGATATCTAGACCTAGAGCTGATTGATAAGGAGATATCTAGACCTAGAGCTGATTGGTTAGGAGATATCTAGACCTAGAGCTGATTGGTTAGGAGATACAGTATCTAGAACTAGAGCTGATTGGTTAGGAGATATTTAGAACTAGAGCTGAATGGTTAGGAGATATCTAGAATAATAGCTACTTATTGGTTATAATAGGGTATATGTAGGTGTTATTAGCTGACCTGGTAGGTCTCCACGGGGCCCTTGTCCATGTTCAGGTCCCACACCTTGGCGGTCAGGTAGTCTCTGGTCAGCAGGTAGCGCCCGTTGTGGCTGAACTTGACGTCCGACACTGAGGAGATGATCTCAGAGAAGAAGCTCCTGCTTCCTGGATCCTCCGGCTCCTCAAACACTTCATCAAGAACACATTCAGCTAATTAATAACCTTGAATAGGTGGCAAGAGATTATTCATACACACAAAAGACCCCATTCAATAGAAGGTATATCATAAAGGTATCAATGTTTTCAAATGGTAAAGGTAACCCATGACACTACAATTAAGAGTCACAGCCACTGTGGCTGTAAATAGCTAATGTTGCAGGATTACAAGATATCACAAATGATAGAAACACACAGCTGTTCCTCGTACAGTACACATGGCTCACGTTTGGAGTGCTGGTCGCAGAGGGCCGAGGCCCTCATGTCACACAGCCGCAGGGTGCCCTTACTGCTGCTGTACACCAGCATGTGGCAGTGGTGCGGGTGGAACTCTGCTGACGTGATCACCTCCGTCAGCTCCTCCATGTTGGCCGGCTTAATGTCCACGATGTCTGGGAGGGATGGCTGGTCAAGGAGCCGTGGAACTAGTCACAATGGGCACATTGATTGTACTGTATTGTGTGGTTTCTCCAATGAGTAATTCTTGAAGCTGAAGCTCCCCCTGAAAAAGGCTGAGTCCCCTCTAAGCCCCCCCTTCCCAAACCCCTCAGTCATTGTTTGATTAAATATGATGATATATATATGATGCAAAATAAATGTATAATAATAATCAAATGACATGTACATATACATATATATATATGCATATGTTTATGAAGTCATCGGACTGAAAATCGACCTATGGAATCATATTAAGTGTAATTATGATACGAAAGTGATGGTGAGCGTATCTCTAGCAGCAAAGTGTTGATTTATATTCACTGATGTGACACTACCGTCACATCAGTGTGAGAGGAGCTTTTCTTGCTCACGCCGCTTAAAGAGCTGAGGAACAGAAGCGGAGACACTGCCTGAGACCAGCAGTCTGGGTGTGCTGTGATCAGTTCCATAAGGACCAAGCATTTGACATCAATGCAGTGATTGACCGCTTCGCTGCAAATCACAACAACAGGCGCCTAGTTCTAATTGTAAATAATGTTGCCTATTATCCCGGGATCATAGAATCTCATATTCTCTTGTAGTATTATTAGTTATTATATTTTGCTTCAAAATGTATAAGCACCTGCTATAAACAATCCAGCGCCCACTTAGCTCCTGCAATCATAATTATTTGGCCCTGCTACTGGGGATGTAATGCACCACTCTATAAGCTAGGTTCTGAAGCATATAGTGCCATACTCTATAAGCTAGGTTCTGAGGGATATAGTGCACTACTCTTTATGAAAGGTTCTGAGTTTACCTGCATGCATTTCCAAACACGATTTGGACGATTAAACATTATGATGCTTATGTTGTCCTTTTGTTTTCTAGATTAACTACTTTTATCACAAGAATAGCAGTGTCTAGGTAGGTGACCATGTTGTATTCTGTATACGTGGTAAATAAATAAATAAATACATAAAACAACCATGAACATAAACACATTGTCCTATTGCCATTATTGCATTTAAATAACATTATAAACACACATGTGCATGCAGGCACGGAGGCACACACTCGCACTCCGAAACACAAACACAGACACAGACACACACATATTTAATTACCTACTCAGTATCACCAAACCCTTTCTCTAACCCCCACCATATCCTAATTCTCTGTGTGCTTCTATTTACAGCCTTGTCCTGTGTGCATCCATGGAGAAAGCTGCTGCTGTGAGTGAATTATTTAAGCTGTTCTTCCATAGATGTTTCTCTCAGTTTCTAGGTCAGCCTCCATTTAAACACTGCCACGCACTTGCAAACAACACAACTTCCTGTCTGGTCCAGGAAGCTCAGACAGGAACATAGTGTGTATCCCTGACTGCTGCTTTAGACACAGGGACACAGGTACATTACATAGACATGACACATCTGAAAGAGATTGCCTATGCAGCGATATTAGGCATGTATTATCAATATAATTGAAACTGACTGTGGTTAAATTTGACATAACATTTTCAGGTAATAAACATATTACATTTTTACCGTCATGTTATGTAAGGCGCTTTGGATAAAACCATGTCCTATATTCCTAGATAATTTACATAACCTAGTTTGTCTCATTTTTTTTTTTTTGAAGATATATGATTAATCCAGGGAGGGGGTTAAAGATACATTACAGATTATTCGTGTATATGTTTGCATCCATAAAATATGGCTGTGTAAATATGTATGTAAATGAAATCAGTAATAAACATGACTCTGTCTACTTCTCATGTTGACCATGACTATGACCACTACTCCAGCCTCCAAAACCAGGCTTCAGCATTGTTTGACTTTTGATTGGTGACTGGTCCAACCGGAGCCTGGTCATATGTAGGCCACTGGCAGTTGGTCAGAGTTGTGCTAGATAGATCATCATAATTGTCCTCACAGAGGAAATTCATTTTTACAAACAATGAGGCGACCAACTATCGTGTTATCTGAAGGGTTGCTGTTTTGAGTTAAAGTTGTGAAATTGCATAGTTGCATAATACAACACTTACATAACATAACACATAACATTTCAAGTAGCTCATAGCTTAAAATGAACTGGACATATCTGTATTGAATGTCGATAACGATTTCAGTAATGTTATCATTAAAATCACATCCTATAATAATAATAATAATAATTAATCCGTTTTATATAGCTGATACAATCTTAAAAAAAAAGATTTTGTTCAACCCGTAACTCTCTCTTTGTTTACATCCCATTTCTCCATGTTACTCCACCAATATGCTTCCACAGTAGAACAGATTGGACTAACAGCTCTAGTGAGGACGCCATCCGATCTGATCTAGTCTGATCAGACACAATGTTCTAAATGATCTTATTCTCTTAAGTATGTTTTACAGTGCTTTAGGACTAGGTTTGTTATTGTGGGTGAGGGTCGGCAAGTGGCAACTGCTCCGCCTGACTCTGGGTAAGAGCTGAAGGATACTGAAGCTGCGGTCGGTGATGCCAAGGTGCCACAGATTGATGCGGAGGTCGTCGGCCGAGAGGTATGTCTCGCCGTCGCTGTTGACGGAGATAGAGTTGACATGGTAGGTGTGTCCGTTTGAGAACACCCGCCTGGGGCGCACCTCCACCATCAGGTCTGTGGGTTTGAGCACGGGAACCTACCAGTGGACATCATGGTACAGCGTTGTATTAACAGGCAGCTTGGTGTGGGGGGATGACATATGAACAGGAAGGGCTAAAGAGCAAAAAGGCCAAAGGTAATTTGTGTTGACCCAGCATGTCTACATTTGAGTTTGTGTGTGTCTGTGTCTGTGTCTGTGTCTGTGTGTGTGTGTGTGGTGTGTGTGTGTGTGTGTGTGTGTGTGTGTGTGTGTGTGTGTGTGTGTGTGTGTGTGTGTGTGTGTGTGTGTGTGGTGTGTGTGTGTGTGTGTGTGTGCAAGTGTGTGTGTGTACCTGTAAGGAGGTAACAGTAGAGATGTCCTTGAGTCTCCCCTCCTCATCTTTCAGATTGTATCCTTCAGGCCTCTTGTCTCTCTCGCTGACCTTCCACAGTTTAATGGTCTTATCTGTGACACGCAACAGAGAGCGAGCATGTTGAGACGCCAACACCATGTCCACAATACAGCTCAGGCTTATTCAGCCCATTCAGTTGAGCTATTTCATCTGTATCTTTTTTTAACAATTTCTACGAACTGGTATTTCATTAAAAGAATAATTATTAATATATATACTTATAATTCACTAACTATTACAAATATAACACTTAATTTTTATTTCTTTCAGTCTTTGATTTAATACAATAAAACTACTTCTCAGGTCATGGGAGTGACTTTTCAAGTCACTCCCATGCAACACTGCAAAATGTAGCAAAATGTAGCAAATCCTTGTCAGATCAATCCATTTGGATTACGTTTAATTATTCCTTTTTCTAGTGTTGTTTTTTTTGCAGGGGGGTATTATTAACATCACTTGGATTATTCTGTGTGAGCAGATACATTTTGGATCATATTTTTTAACAGATTGTGTCTAGGCTACACTTCAGCATTTCATTGGTGAGCGTATTCTTAGCTCCGCACCATTGGTGGACAGGAGGAAGTGGGCAGCATTCTGCTGAGGTAGCCATCTGATCTTGTTGATCTTCTCCTCGATCTCCAGGCTCTTCAGGTAGTCAAAGTCAGGCTCATGACTCTGGAAGGTGCTGTACACGTTGTACTCTCCGGAGTCCCCAATGTCGCCCAAATCCTCCAGCTCTCCTTTAGACTGCAGAGCAGACAAGCAACACATTTACCAATTTAGCAGATGCTTTTTTTAATTGTCGTTTTAGGTAAAAAAAAAATTTAGCACTGGTGGTGACCGAAATAACAGACCAAAACCATAGACCCAGCAGCCATAAGAATGGATGATGAACAGTATGATTATCAAATACTCTCCTGTGCATCCAAGGTTGCTGGAAGAGGGCCCGCTCTGGCTTAGGAAAATTAGTCTAATTCCCGGTCCGATTTCATGTCCCCCGAGCCGCAGCCAGACCATCAATCGGTTACCTCCATCGACACCCACCAGGGTGGTTCCTCCTACGTCGCCAGAATCTGGACTGGTTCAACTATATGTCTCAGGCCTTCAGAACCGTTCTTCCTACATTGCCGGATTCCTGAACGGTTCCACCTGCGTTATGGCCTCCTGAACAGTTCCACCTGCGTTATGGCTTCCTGAACGGTTCAACCTACATTATGGCCTCCTGAACGGTTCCACCTGTGTTATTTCCTACTGAATTGTTCCACCTACGTTATGGCCTCCTGAACGGTTCCACCTGCGTTATTTCCTACTGAATTGTTCCACCTACGTTATGGCCTCCTTAACGGTTCCACTTGCGTTATGGCCTCCTGAACGGTTCTTCATATGTTATGGCTTCCTTAACGGCTCTTCATACGTTATGGCTTCCTGAACGGTTCCACCTGCTTTATGGCCTCCTGAACGGTTCCACCTGCTTTATGGCCTCCTGAGCGGTACTGCATACGTTATGCCTTCCTGAACGGTTCAGCCTGCATGGCCGGCGTCCTGGCGGGTTTCGTCTACGTTGTCTGCCTCCTGCGTGGTTCCTACCTCACCGAGCTCCTACAGCTCCCCCTATATCGCTGATCCCCAAGGCTCTGCATTTCTGCCTGTCTCTCTCGCTCCCAGCATCCAGGAACTCCCCCTGAGATCTCCTGCTCTGCTTTTGTCCAGCACCCGGGCCTTCCACCTGAGACCTCCTCCCCTGCCCCTCGCCAGCCCACGGGCCTTACACCAAAAGTTACTGGCTAGATTCTAAGCTTCAGGCCACTTGCCCCTGGTATCTCCAAATACCAATGCAGTGATATTGTTACATTACAACTGTGGCATTTTACTATGAGAATATGAAACAAAAAGCCTTGTTCCAATGAAAGAAAACTGGATAATATTTATAAAATATTATAACTTGAAACGGGTCATACTTAACACCAACATAATAGGAAGATTTGTTTGTGAACAGAATATTGAATTAGGGAACAAAGGAGCCAGGGAACATTGGTACGCTTGCATTAGGCTCTAGCATGTCAGAGATAGAACTGGCTCGTAGCCAGCCAGTACCCAGACCATGATCTGGGTAATTATTAAACTTGAATTCTACATACAAAGGGAAGCAAGGATGGTATTTGGGTGATGTCTGTTAGAACTTGTAGACGCCCAAATGCTTCCTTCTTGACAAGTTTGAGGCGAAAGAGTGACTTTTGATTGACCTGAGAGCAGAGCGTTCCAGTAGAGCCCAGTATGGACAATTAGTGACTAGTATCGGTTAATACATTTTTAATGGTCTTCCATAAGATGTAAACGTCTAGTTGAATTGATTTACACATTGCAAGTCAACACAATTAGACGTTTAACCATAAGGTATACATGGGTATAAATGGATGAAGTGGACTGACCTCGCTCTCTCTTTGAAAGATGACCACACGCCCCCCCTTGTCTCCTGTAGCCAGCAGCTCTCCTGTCTGGTTGAATTCCACTGTGGAGATGACGTCAGCTAGAGAAGAAAGGGGAGAATACAGCAAACAGCTGATTAAAAAACATTTTATTGGAGAAATGGGGAGATAAAAGGGAATTATTCATAAATGTGTAGGAGAGACAGAGAGGTAGAAAGAGAGGGATGTAGAAAGAGGGATGGATGGATCGATAAAGTGTATTCATTTCAGAAATACCAGAATAACTAATGACAGATGACCCATGCTCGATTTAGATCCTAATTCAGCAAGAAAGGAGGTTAACGGAGCTGTCCGGATGCATTGTTTTTCCAGAGCCCCAAATAATCATGAAATATTAACATCAGGCTTATCACTAACAACATCTCCTTGAAATAATATACCATCTAATACCACCAATAATACTAAGCATTCTTTTAACACTAATAACCATGCTAATAACATAAAAAACACTAATAAAAATACAAATATGAATAACACGAAGCATTCTAATAACACTTTAATTTACACGTTAAAAAGATTTAACCATTGAGTTTACAGAACTACTGTAACTACTAATACATCTACTTCTACTTCGACTGCTACTACTACTAGTACTGCTACTACTACTACTACTACTACCACCACTACTAATAATAATAATAATAATATTGTGATATAAACAACAATCCTCATCCATCCTATTCACCATCAGAATAATCCCCAGCATCCCCATTCCCATTATTAAGGAGAACTATAAGCTGTGTGTGCCGTACCTTCGGTGACATAGTCTCGCAGGAAGCTGTGGTTGATCGTAGGGCTCTCAGTGTCTTCGGCCATCTGAAGCAGAGGGAGCGCCACCCGTCAGCACCTCCGTCCTGTCCCTGCTCTCTCTGCCCACCCAGCCTCCACCCATGCTGCTCACGCCTAGCGGGATGGCATGGAGCAAGGCATTCTGGGATCGCCACCAAACCCCACAGAGACAGAGAGACAGACAGAGAGAGGGGGAGACGTAAAGAAAGAGAAAGGGGGAGACTTGTAGAGAGAAAAGGGTGAGAAAGAGAGGGAGAAGGGGGATAGAGAGAGAGATAAAGGTGAAGGAGGTGAGTGACAATATGAGGCAGAAGGTGGTGGAGGTCAAACAGAGGAAAGAGGGACGGGTCGACGAACACAACATGCTGACAGTAGTATAATAGTGTAACGACGGTAGTATTCAGGAAGGTTGAGGTTTTAGAAGGGGAATTAAAGAGGATAGCGAAGAACTCCAAATCGAAACACACTGCATGCACACAAACACACAGGGGAAGAAATTTCACAAAAACAAGAATAGAGCAGTGTCTAGATGTATGTGGTATACAAGGAGAAGTGGAAACATAGATCCCAAGGGGCTAATGCAGCACAGTGACAACAACAGCATGTATGGCCCACACAGGATGAAAGCTTATAATACCAGAGGCCTCCATCTGTGGTTGAAGCAGGTCCCAGGGTGTGGTGGTTGTGTTAGACAACCCTTCACTCTACCCTCCAACCTGCTCCCACGACTCACAAGGACACACACTGCTGAGGTAGACAGTAGTCCTCGATGTAGCAGAAACCACGCCAGCCCTGAGAGAGAGCGGAGAGCGAGGCCACGAGCACACCTACCAGTCTGCCTGCTGCTGCTTCTGCTTCTGCTTCTGCTTCTGCTTCTGCTTCTGCTGCTGCTGCTGCTGCTGCTGCTGCTGCTGCTGCTGCTGCTGCCGCTGCTGCTGCTGCTGCGTGAATGTCCTCTGATGCAGTCGGCCTGAGGATGAGGGAAGGGATGGGCCTTTCAATCAATGATGAAAGAGAGGAGAGAAGGAATATGAGAGAATGAAGGTTGGGCAGTGAAAGCAGAGCAGCAGATGGGAATGAAAAAGAGAAAGCGAGAGAAAGGAAAAAGAGGAGGATGGAGGGCTGATGCCTGCTGATGCTGTCGAAGAGGCTCTGCACAGCTTCCACTGTGTCATGGCAGCCTCCGCTTCCATCGGCCAATCACAGTACAGCTGTCCCTGGATGGACCGCCCACTGCAGGCAGAGAGGGAGAAATATTTGGCCAATAGAGTGTGCTGTTGGACTGTAATTAAAAATATACATTTGTATACATTCAAACACTGTCAGTGTCGACTATGCTGTGAGCTGCTTCCATTTATGAACCACATGTTAATTTCAAATTTGATGACCAAGTAATTTTTTACCGAAATAGAATAATATGAAATTAGGTATCTCACTTTCTACCACCATCTTGTAGTAAGCTTTTGGTCGATAATGTACAAAACAAGTGTGCTCCCCTGTACTCGGCACAATTTTTACAATCAAGATGGCTTGGAAAAATATATATGATTGTTAGTTTGTTTGTTATGTATTTCATCACATTTGCATTGCTGATCAATATGTAACACAACACTCAACCCTACATAATAACAGTTGCATCTAGGGAAACGTCTAATAACTAAAGACCTATTTAGTAATGACAACAGCGCTTTACTTTCTTCAGCAGGGAGATATAGCTGACTGACCGACCATGTTTCATTTATATGTAGTCTGAAAGAGGTTCGGTTCTGGCTTTGAGATGACAAAATAACAAGCATACAAATATTTGTTCACGCTTCTAAAGGCACATATTTATGTGTGGAAACTTCAAAGTGTGTACAATTTAGTGGCATAGCAGAACGGACAGAACATATTATTCATACCAGAAACACCAGTCGGCTGCAATTGAGTGTCAATTTCATCTTCAGCTTCCAAATAATTGAACATTTTGCAAAGCATACATATTTAGGTTTTTGATCAACTACAACAATTACATGAAGACACCTCAACTGACTAGATATATACAACATTGCTGATAAGTATACTAACGAAGGAAGACATAACAAATTAATGTTTTCGTCAATATAAATGAATATCCTACAAATTTACAAAGACTTCACAGAAGCCTCCCTGTGTATACATTGTAAACACGATTTTCTACTGTGAGGGTATGAGTGGGACTGGTTACCCAGGGCACCAAGTTTGATTGCAATTGCAAACTAATTAATTTCATAAGTAACTACTATTGGGCTGAATACAAGGTTTGAGTCACGGAACATTGTATGTAAAAATATATTTATTGGAGGATCATTGTCAAACCTTACAGAAGGCGTAAATCACAGTCATGCAGCAAAGATGAGCGACTGCTCATGCTGGAGCGCTAATATGCACCAGGATGTCTTTCTGCAAGAAAGGGAAATTAGGGTCACAAAAAAATAAGGAAAAAGGAAAGAGAAAAAAAGCAAACTGAGGGTAGACTGATTCCAAAGAAAGGTGAGCACAGCCAATTGTTTAAGAATGGTTTCATCTCATATCAGGCAGTATGCAAGCATACTTGCATTGTATCACATGAATTGATCAGCATTCTACCTAAAATGTCATACGACATACGACAAATTAATAAAATACCTATCAAATAAAATACCCATCAAAGTTTAACCTCAGTTTCAGAAACAGCCACAGTTGGAGGTAAAAGGTATTTTTAGCAATAATTTGTAGCACTTGCAAGGAGCAACTGAAAGGAGCATAAATAAGCACGACAATATTAATGTTCTCTTCAGCATGATACTCCAAGCAAACCTCATTGACCATCCTAAAGTAATTGTTGGCTACATGTATGTTGAGAAAGGAGATGAAGTATGATGATTACACACACACACATCTCTCTATATTCAATAGCCTCATTCTATTTCTCAATTCCGTTATATTTTAAGGTGAACTAAGAATTGTCACAATCAAAGTAAAACGTTAAACACTGTATTAATGCATTAATTAAATTGACCGAATGGAGAAAGGAGCCATTATCTGGCCCATATGAAGGAGAGGTCAACGAAGGCCTACATCCTGAGGGGCATTCATCTGTCACAACTACAGAAAGCATTTGTGTGATATTCTGGGAGTACGATATTGCAAACGATAGGACCAAGTCTGATTACCCCAACGTGGACCGACTGCTTCAGATGAGAACAATTCTGGCGATGACCCATGGAAACTGGACAAATGGACTGATGAGGCATGTGCTCTAACTGAGGTAGTTAACACCCCCCCCCCTCTGGATGTAAATACCCCCTAAATAAATCACCATTGACTGTGAACTGCTCTTTTTGTTGTGTGATTGTCTAATCAACTTGGTAGTGTGGAAAGAAAACCGCACACAAGCCTGCTACAATATTTAAAAATTGCGTGAAATACATGGATCAAGAGAGGAAGGGGGCCCACAAAAACTGCTTTGCTATAGGACCCAGAGTTTTACGAACAAAAACATTGAACACACACAAAGTATTAAAATAACAATATATTTTTTATACATTTACTTGTTACAGGTTCATATCATACAGATGCTTCGTCATGTCGTGCTGAGGATACCTATCCGCTGGCACGGACACCAGGAGCCTGGACCCTGGTTTGTCACCGGCACTTTGACTGAAGCAGGATTTGTAGTACACTGTATAACCTGTAGTGTTGTTTGGAAAGTAGATCGGGCACGTAGAGATGGGGCTTTCCATGTATGGCTTCCCTCTGGCAAGGGTGCCTTACACATATCGAGGAATGGTGTTTGAATAGAGGATGACTTGAAGAGCACAGATGCAGTTATGGAGAATTTTTTTAAAATGCTGAACCTCATATGGTGTCTGCAGGGAGCAATGTCGATGTGAAAGTCAGAATTATAAAATTACACCATTCTGCACCTTGGACAATAGTCTCTGAAATACTTACCTTGCTATAAACAGTATCCCATTCACAGTAGGCCTATGTTACACCCTCCTCACATTCCATTCATGGTATTTTATTTTTGAGAATATAGAACCTCTGCGTGCTTGGTGTGGAACTGCATGATGATTCATAGTTTTCACATGCCTGTTTTTTTATTCCTCTTCGCACACTTGCTTACCTATAATTTCTCACCATAGGATTGTTAGCAAGTGTTTGATTTTGATTCGGTTTTGTTTTATCTTTTATTCCTTTTTATGTATTTTTCCATTTGTCCTATTAGTGGCTACCTCCAGAACTGTGGGCGGCAGCATTGCGCCTGACGCCCTACTAGGATCCCGTTAACGTCTGAAAGAAGAAGAAGAAGAAGCTCATTGACTGACGGACGGGAGGAAGAATATGACAGGGCGCGCGAAAAGAAAACCAAAATCGGTTAAGGTAATGGACCACTACTTTAACGTTATCGTGGTGTTCAGACACGTGTTTCTGAATGTACCCAAATGTAGAAACAGAGGGCGTGTTAAGTTATATGGGAGCAAAAGTCTAATCATTTGAATGGACCCCTAGCTGCTGTAGGGTAACCCAGCACTGGGGCTCTGCAACATGGCAGCTCTGTCCCTGGACCATGTATGAAGCCTTCCCCATCAGTGTCTCCGTCAAAGTGTGGACACTGCTCTTCAACAAATACAGATATTCAACAGATACATATTACGTGTTTCTATCTGATTCCATTCGTTTCTAAGTTTTTCCAGTGTTAAAATCCAATACTAGAGCAAAAGGGCAGCTGCTTGTTAACTACTCGCCGAAGTCGCCACTCCTGTTTAATTGACTAATGGAGTGGTTTGTTTAAACGTTAAAACGGTCATAGTGCATCATTCATTCATTATGCGATTGATGCATTCATCATATGGTAACATACGTTGTCAGGAGCGTCGTGTTGCAGGATGTTCTCCATAGCCCCACTACTCCCTCTGCTGTGTGTTGCACGGACAGACCTAAAGAGGAGTTGTGCTGTTGTGCAGGAGTCGGCATCAGGTCCGCCGAAGAGAGCCTGCACTGACGGGTCCGAACCAGTACCGTCAGCTAAGGTGAGCTCCGAGCTCCGAGAGCAGATCGTTCAACTTTACAAGCTTCAGATGCCAGAAGATCTATACCATTTTTGGGACTTTTGTCAAGGCCTTTGTCCGGATGACCCCAGAGGTATGTTTTTATTTTATATATTTTTTCTTTCTACCTTCGATCTCTCACTATTTCTTACTAAGGAGTTGTATGTTTATGCATAATTTAACAATATTTCATCATTGTCTCATTTAGGTTCAATCAATTAATATATGTTTTGATGTTGTTTCCACTTTCATATTGGCTTAATAATCGGCCCCTGTTACTTGATACCTTTTTTAAATAAACTAAAATATAAAGGGAACATACTGTATCTTTAACACTATGACATTGTCAATATCTCTGTGCACGGTGGTACTTTACATTTCAAATGTGCTGTGTTAATCTCTTCAGATGCGTTGATGGACACACTGGGTTTGCGGTTGGTCGGTCCGTTTGACATTTTGGCTGGGGCGCATAAAAATACCCAGAATCCTCAGCAACACCTCCACCTGCACTGGAGGTACTTCTACGACCCCCTGAGTTCCAAAGCATACTGCAGGGCTGTGCAGACACCCAGCATCACATGGGCTACTACAGGTATACACAGCCTTCTACTGTCTTCATCTCCGACATTGGTATATTTGGGATAATGTCATATGCCGCTTTTCCACTGCATGGTACCAGCTCGACACGACTCGACTCAGCTCACATTTTTTGCGTTTCCACCGCGAAAACTTGGTATCTGGTACCTGAAGTGGCTGCTTTTTCTAGTACCGCCTCGCTCTAGGTTCCAAGCGGCTGAGCCGATGCTAAAAGGTGACGTCGGCAGACGGCCGGCCACTGATTGGCCAGAGAGTGTGACGAAGTCACGAGAGCGACATGGCAACCATGCTGGTAACAGCCATAGCAGCGCCGCAGCCAACATATTCCACTTCTTCAACTTCTTCAACATGCCAGCTAATAATAGTAATGTTATCGATGTCCTCCATTGTTGTTATGTGGGTTCTGTCCATGTGTGGGTTGCGTAGGTGTTGTTTGTGTCGCGTACAAAAATACGTCACGGCCCTTTCGCGCAGCCGACCCCGCCCTCGTCCAAGAGGTACTATTTGCTGTGGAAAACGACCCGTGCTGCTACCGTGTCGTGTCGTGTCGAGTCGAGTCGAGTCGAGTCGAGTCGAGCTACATGTGCGGTGGAAAAGCGGCAATAGAGTATTTTGGTATTTTATTCTTGAAATATACTTTTTAAATATTATAAATTATTATAAATTCATTGAATAAAATAAATACATTGTTCAGTAAATATATTATTATTGGTTGTTAGTTGTTAAAAGATGGTGTCGCTTTGTTCATTCCATCACGTTTTCCAATGATGCTTTGTGTTGATTTGTGTCTGCTAGATGAACACACTGGGAGCATGGGCAGCATTTTCCCTCTGACCTTGCAGTAATAATTTTGCCTTAAGGCGGCGCTGGGCCTCTTTGCTCAACCACTGCTTGTGTAGTATAATTAATACAATTTCTATATGAGGTGATCTCTGATAGTTGTTGTTGATGAAAATGTAGTGGTTACACCTGAAGTCCAAGGTTGGGAACCACTGACTTAGAGCAGACTTCAGTACTTGCAATCTAAAGCTCTGTGTAATATGCAAGGATTACTATATATTAATTATGTCTCTCTTTCTTTCTTTCTTTCTTTCTTTCTTTCTTATGAACCAATTAGAGACACTCCTGACTCTCTTCCTTCGTTCGTTGGGGAAAATGAAGCCAAGAAGGGCTGTGGCATATCACAGCTGGGAGACAACGTCTTCGCTGCTGTCCTGTAAGTTAACACTGTCTCTAGGGTTTGTGTTTTTCAACGCCCTATTAGATTTCTCTTACAAGATCCTCTACAAAACATTGCTGTTATTCTTTCCTCTGCTAATTCTGCCGTTATGTTTTGTGTCTATCCCAGCCTGTTTCTGCTGCGGAAGAGAAAACAGAGGGAAGTTCAGAAAGGAAAAGGGGAATCCTTGGAGAACCTGGAGAGCAAGTTGAGGGGCAAGGCGGAGACTCTGGGCCTCTCGTTGGAACAGAAAACCAAAGACATGAAGCTGAGGGACAAGAAGGTAGTGAGCACAGCAGGCTGGATGGATGATGAGTTATGTGTGATCAAACCACTTTATTTTAGGTCGGTTGTGATTCTCTTTTCAGCAGTACATTTAAATGCATTTTCTACATATTTTAAGAGAGACTATGCCCGTCGGTTAATGTACATTTTGGTCGGAAATGCTTCATTGCTACCATTTTGTATGCATGAACTTGACATAAAAAAATACAAATTTAGTCAGCTCTGAGAATAACGCTGTGTCTCTGGGTTGCGACGTTCGTGGATAGCCACGTGCTGTACCAATGGCGGGGGGGGGGGGGGGATAGCGAGGGGGAGAGAGAGAGAGAGGGGGGAGAGAGAGAATTTATTCACCTATTCTATTTGTACTAAATATCATTTTTTATTTGGTATCTCAACACCAACTATCTCACACATATGTTTCCCTGGAACTTGGATCTCCAAAAAGTTCGGGAGCGATTCGCCATTAGGGGGCACTATAATTTCCGGACACATTCAAACACTCAACCTGTGCCGCCCCAATTGCCAACATTTCTGAGACTTGGTATTTGCCATTTACTCATGAACCGTGACTCAGATTCATTCCGAATCGTTTGGGGGCACTTATGGAATTGCCCTCTACTGAATTGTCACTACAAATTGTCAGAAAATGGTGGTCGCTGGGATAGGGGAATGCGTGTGGGTGTGAATACCTTTCGTGACTGCTGGCCTAGTTTTCTTTAATTTAGTTATAAATATTTTACTGATATTCGCGCTCTGAATTAACATGATCTGACGCAGGTAACTTAAGAGTCCTCTGCGTGTAGTCAAACTAAACGTGATTATACTAGATAAGTCAATGGATATAACATAAACATCACTGTTTAGCAGAATATCCGACTAGCTATTCAACAGTGAAAAGCAGGTAAAAAACTTGTTGTGTTTTGAACTGTGTATTCGATTAGAGATTTTTGAGATTTTTTGCATCCCTTCTTGCGCTATTGTTGTTGTTGATGTTTTTCCTAACCCTAACCCTAAACACAACCCGCACAATAATCTCTTTTTCATATTGTTAAGATCACTTGGAAGGAAGGAACTGAAAGCAATTGGGCATGCATTCAATCACAAATACAGTACTCCTGTTGTTATGGTCAATAAAGGACGACGAAGGATTAACAATCACATCTCAACCAAATCCCTCCTACATATATAATGCAGATTCTCACCTTTTAACCCTGTGTTTTGTTGCACCCTAGGTTGTGACCAAGACATTCCACGGGGCTGGTATTGTGGTTCCTGTAGACAAGAATGATGTTGGATATAGAGAACTGCCGGAGACAGACGGTGAGTCCCGGGCCACTGGCCTCATTCCCTCAAAGTAGGGTAGGTGTCATTATAAACTTTAGACCACCGATCTGCAACCCCAAAATGAATGCGAAGGGTGGGCAATGTTGGAGAAACCAGCTAGAGTAAACTGGATATTTTAAGTATCCAACCAAAATAATTCCACACCTCCCTTTAAGGCCCCACTAAAAAGGCATCTTTCAAAGGGACAACCTTTTTTCAGGGTAATCATTTCATAATGCCACATTTATCTCCAAGCTATTTTAAATTCCTTATGTTATATTTTTTTTACTGTTGCGCAGGCTTATTTAAGACCAAAGCAACCATACCAGAGCTGCTCTGACCACTTGCCTGCACTCAACATAGTATGTGGTGGTAATGCACCTGGCCCTACCAACTAGGCAACAAACCCGTCGATCATGAGTGTGTGGACCCCCGCATGCTCCCAGTCGCCTAGTATGGATGACCTTCTGACGGCAAGGCAAGCGTGATGGTCAATACAAGTGGTGCAGTGTGTTCTGCCACAGTGCTAGTAGTACCCATAGATGTGATAGTACCCTGGATGTATTATGAGGTATACCCGTGAATAGTACAGTAGGGTCTATCCATGAGTAGCAAGCATCGTGTACTGTCCTTCCATTTGCTAGAAATGTTATGGTTCCTCGGAAAATTCAGCGCTTCTGTATTCATTAATTCGGTGTTGTTGCTTTGGTCTGCTTATTTGAATATAAAAAGGTACAAATGGTGGATACTCATTGCTCAAAGAGTATTGGGTCTGTCCAACCCATCATGTCCTATAGTCTGGTGCACCTCTTATATGGGCAGATTAGATAGATCTTGGGCGATCCATTCAACCCCCTCTTCTCCTCTAGCCGGCATGAAGAAGATCTGCAAGGCCATCGCCGAGGCCCGCAGCGACGAGGAGAGGGTGAAGGCCTTCGGACCGCTGCAGGAGATGATCACTTTCGTCCAGTTTGCCAACGACGAGTGTGACTACGGCATGGGCTACGAGCTGGGGATGGACCTGTTCTGCTATGGCTCACATGTGAGATGATCCACAACCACTGGGGGGGGGGGGGTACAGTATCCTTATTAGGGGGCTCTCCTAATATAATAATAACCACATTTCCTATCTCCTTTCCTACCATCATTTCCACTTAGTCAGGAAGTTCTGAATGCGTCTCTAATGCTCACATTCTGTCCAACAGTATTTCTACAAGGTGATCAGACAGCTGCTCCCTTTGGCCTATAACCTGTTGAAGAGGAACCTGTTCGCTGAGATCCTGGAGGCCCACCTCAGCAGCCGTTCCCATGACAACCTCGATCAACTTTCTGCCCAGTAGCCGCTTAGCGTCCCACTCGTGTTCAGCTTTCTCTGTTTATTTGGTTTTTCCCAGTGTCAATGATGTTGGCATTGGTGGTGCTGCCTTTGTCCTGCCAACTGAATTGTCTTGTTTGTGAAAAGTAGATGTTAAATAAAGTATTCATTTTATATTTTTAAAATTCTCTGATTTTTAAGCTTTATGAAGTTCATGATTTAGCGGTCATATTCCATTCATGATCTACAACAACTCCTAATATTTTTTTTTGGACATGAGGCATCATTTTAACCAACGTCTTTTAATAAGGTGAAATGGAGGGCAGTGTTTGAATGGAAATAAAATAAGTAATTTCGGAACATGTATGCTTTACCAATGTAGAAATATATTGAAGAGGTTTGAAGTCTACTTAACACATACCCCCTGAGATCAACCTTTAAATAAGTGAAGTCTACACCCGTCAGTGATAAAATTGGAGAGGACTTCAAATTTACAGCATATGCTAAGTTGCACCTATACACCACTTTTTAAATTGTTGTAATTTAGTATATGTTTGATGTGTAACATTGGGTAGGCTATCCCTGATGATGCCAGCAAAACTCTTAGCATTGGTTCGTCCTGTGTATACTAGTGGTGGATTCAATGATTCGTTTCCGTGACCCAGTTCGCTTGATTCAGTTCGCCACGAGGAGTCGTTCGCGAATCGTTCCTTCGTTCAGTCGAGTTTCCGGTAGCACTAACTCCCCTGAGTATGACTGACTCAGCTGAGAACCGTGCAATGGGGTCCATTCCATGATGCGATTTACCGCTACCGGAAACCATTCTGAACGAACATACGATTCGTGAACGAACATACGATTCGTGAATCGATTCACCGGAAACTCGACTGAACGTGGAGGAGTCGTTCGCGATTCAGCCTAGTTTCCGGTAACGGTGAATCGCATCATGGAATGCACGCCATTGCACGGTTCTCAGCTGAGTCAGTCAGACTCAGGGGAGTTAGTGCTACCGGAAACTCGTTTGTTCGTTCAGTCGAGTTTCCAGTGAATCGAATGGTGAACGAGACGACCGAACGAACGAGGGAGACAAACCGGTTCAGTTCGTTCGTCCTAAAGACTCGGTCATTCGAACCGGTTCACGAACGAACGAGCCAACACTAGTGTATACCACGTGGAATAGGTATGTACATTTCTTACACCCATTAGAACCAGAGGTTTATAGGGGGTAAATTATACCACCAGTTGTGAGTGTGATTAACCTTTTTTTTGAGAACCTGCCTCTTCTGACATCAAAATGACATCTATTCGTCATACATCTAGGTGGACACACCCACTTGTGATGTCAGACGAGGCAGATTTCCAAACGGCTTGTAATTGCTAATTCACACTTACACCTGGTGGTATAATATGTCACCTTTAACCCACTGGATTTTGGAAAAGGCCACCAAATCGGTCCTGTTCATCTTCTGGGTAGTTTCTGTTATTTCGGCACAACTTCAGCTAATTTCAACCATTACTTAAATGTATATTAAATACTGGATTTAAAACAAAGTTAGTGTAAATTTCAGGCAATCTGAACAATCACCAGTCTACACATGTAATATATCCTGGTTCAATGCTTGTATCCCATAAACGATATAAACATATTTAACGAATTATCTTCTAATTGAGGGACAAACAATCAATAGTCTCTAAATTTACAACGGAAGAACAATGATATTTGAACCGTGGATGTCAGTTTATGAGGGTGCGGGAGCGCTTCAACAGGCGACCGCTCGGTATCACGACCTAGCTTTTGGGGATCTCCAAATAAGATGAAAAAGCGACAACCCATTGTCACCTTAAACATTGTCCAAACCATTATGGAGAGTCCATGGCGATGCACCCTTTTTTTTTGTAAAAGCACAATTTTAATACACGTAGGCCTATAGATATATTTCTTTTTAGGATCAAAATCACTGCAACCTTACCCTGATGTCTTGTAGGATGACTAGACCATTTAAGCCGTAGATGGGGGTGTACATTTTCATTATTATTTGGGGGTCATGTCTACATGTCCAGGCTACGGTTAGTATTAAACATACAATGATGGCTGAGATCCCTTGTTATCGGTGAAGTCCTGTCAACTCATTTTCAGCAGCACTTCCCAGATCATGGTAAGAGGCGGGCACAGGGTGCACAGGGATGGGAGGAGGAGGGCGTTGCATTGCGTTGTCCATCTCCTGACAAGCCCATCCCAGAAAAGCGTGTGTGTGTTATGATATGGAAACAATGTTTTAGTTAGACCCTTGACTAAAGACGGGCCTACCTGTTCAAGCTAGAGCTCTCTACGGCAAAGCAGGGGCTACAGGCTGTCAACTGATCTAACTAGCTTGTTACACAGCGGATCCCCTGCTATAAGACTGCTGCAGAGCCGCTAGGAGGGGAGGGGTGCGCTGGCTCCTGCGGAGGTTCTGATACGAACAGGTTAGAGAGCTGCTCGGCGAACAATCTCAGCTTCATATTTGGTTTCCGTTTGTCTCAACAAAATGAACGCTGCGGAATGATCCCGGGCCTTTCCAAACCTTGAGGATTGTGCGTGAAGCCCACTTCAACCCAGGAAAGAGGAAACACACCGCGTCTCGCCTGCACCTTTCCTCGGGACGGAATGTCGAGAAGCTCCGAGGAAAGTCACGGTCGGGGCGGTGGCTCCGATCGAGACTTGAAGATGGCCTCTTCTAACAACACGACCCCCGAGGGAGGACCACCGCCACTGCATCAGAACCGTATACGACAGGTTAGTGTGTTTTAGTACATTGCAGGTCTAGCTAGCCGTGCGTTGGCTGCAGGAGTCGGTGTCGATGGCATGCAGTAGAGCAGCTGAGGATGCTGCGCTGTGGATAGGCGTTGTCCTAGCTACCACATCAGTACCACTGCCCCCAAATTAGTACTGACATGCTCGAGATTTTTTTTAAATCACAAAAATAAACAGCTCTTCAGCAGACAAAGAAATACCCCGTTTATTAATTTAGAGGGACGATGATGAGTGCGGTGTGACGGGGCGACTAAATCGATTCATGTTGTGTGCGTCAAAGCTTCCAGTCCTCAGAATAAACATCAGCGTGTGACCACCAGACTATACAGTGCCAAGCTTGGGTCCACAATGCCAGTTGGGCTGTATAGTTGAACAGGCTAACATCTTCAACCATGCTATTCTGCTTTCCCTTATCTCAAGTTAAGCCAGCTCGTCCAAATATCAACACATCTTTTAGGTATTTTATGGGTCGGGTTCTCCTCCAACTCCATAGATTAATTCAATGCATTCAATGTGTTGTGAGTGAGGGATAGAGTTGGTCATAAAGCCCCAGGCTGCACTAGGTTGTGTTGTGACCCCGGCTTGTGTCAGTTGGATACGGGTGCCAACCCAACCCAAAGAACCCGCTCAGGTTAGCCCCTCGATAACTTTCTTTCAGCATGGATGACTTCACTCATCAGGGCCTGACATCTTGGTGATAAGGAATGTAAAGTTAGATTGTTATTTTTGGAATCCTTACTGGCTATCTGGAGCAGGGTTTTGCAATGTTTTGGGGCCAGGTCACAGCAAACCACCCACCAATCCAAACCCAGAAAATCCAGAGCATGATAATGATAAATCTCAAACACATTATTACCATGCTATATTATTTATTAGGTTATTGACAATTTTCCCAATATTTCAGACACAGGTGACAAAAAAGTATCCGTCGATACAGGTTCATTAAAGCTCTTCCGTTATTTGTCAAATATTACAAATATTATTATATACCTTATTTAACATTATTATTAAGGACTATAGTGACTGTTAAAAAGCAAACTGTAAAGTTTGCTCTTATAGTATATTTTCATACATGGTTACATGATATTATCATGCAAAACGAATAGGATATTTTGAACAGGAACCATAAGAATGTAATAATGTTTATCATGGTCTTGGCGTGTTGGTTACATTTGTGCTGGTTCACGTTTCTCACATATGTCCAGTGAAGGATAAAGAGAGGGTAGCTGTCTGCTTCCTGTCTGAATGCACTCTCATGCTTATTAGATTTCAGTAATGGACTATAGTGCTGCTTGCACCGGACTCACTAACTCTCTGGCACTTGCACACACATGCAGGCACATTCACATAATCACATGCACCATCACACACACACACACACACACACACACACACACCTGCTCCTATAAAATGACACTTTCTTCAAAAAGGAGAATGAGGAGAGCGAGAGAGAGAAAACCAAGAAGCATTGTGATGGCAGTGCTTGCATGTAGGTCTAAAAAAAAGACTCATCGGGCGATTGTCCTGAAGAATTATGGCTCCGTCCCAATAAGAGTGGCTGGGCCTTGCTTCTCCATATATTCCTTCAGCCTGTCCATGGGTGTGACAAGGTGCTCTAATCCATTCCCCTGCCTTCCTCTATTTAGGTGCTCTATATTGACTATATCAATCCATCTGTCCAGTACGTCTGTTTTTCTATCCTTCTATCTATCTATTTGCCTATCTACTGTATCTATCTATCTATCTATCTATCTATCTATCTATCTATCTATCTATCTATCTATCTATCTATCTATCTATCTATCTATCTATCTATCTATCTATCCATCTGCCTATCTATCTATCTATCTATCTATCTATCTATCTATCTATCTATCTATCTATCTATCTATCTATCTATCTATCTA
The DNA here is from genome assembly GCF_026213295.1 of Gadus chalcogrammus. NCBI lineage: Eukaryota > Metazoa > Chordata > Actinopteri > Gadiformes > Gadidae > Gadus > Gadus chalcogrammus. The sequence goes on along the minus strand of NC_079414.1, from coordinate 5,833,517 downwards.
TCTATCTATCTATCTATCTATCCATCCATCCATCCATCCATCCATCCATCCATCCATCCATCCATCCATCCATCCATCCATCCATCCATCCATCCATCCATCCATCCATCCCTCCATCCATCCATCCATCCATCCATCCATCCATCCCTCCATCCATCCATCCATCCATCCGCCCATCCATCCATCCATCCATCCATCCATCCATCCATCCATCCATCCATATTCATCCATCCATCCATCCATCCATCCATCCATCCATCCATCCATCCATCCATCCATCCATCCATCCATCCATCCATCCATCCATCCATCCATCCATCCATCTATCTCTTATCGATTTGTCTAAGCTGTCTATACTGTATGTCTGTCTGTCTGTCTTTCTCTGTGATTTATTAATAAAACCAAGAGGTCAGCTTTCCTTGTCACATTTGACATTCATTTTCTCTTTCCATTTGTCCTCTCTCTCTCTCTCTCTCTCTCTCTCTCTCTCTCTCTCTCTCTCTCTCTCTCTCTCTCTCTCTCTCTCTCTCTCTCGCTCTCTCTTCTCTCTCTCTCTCTCCTCTCTCTTGTCTACTATCCTATGTCTCTCGTCTTCCCCCTTCTCTCTCTCTCTCTCTCTCCTCTATCTCTCTCTCTCTCTCTCTCTCTCTCTCTCTCTCTCTCTCTCTCTCTCTCTCTCTCTCTCTCTCTCTCTTGTCTACTATCCTATGTCTCTCCGTCTCTCCCCTGGATATTTTGATGGAATATTCAAATGAAGCTGCAGGCATTTACTGCAGAAAGACTGGAGAACTTAACAGACAAAAAGCAAAAGCAGACGGACAGATTACACCGTCTCCCTTAGAAAACTCTACAGTCATTGAGGTTAAATGCTTATCAACAAACAGTGGAGTGGTTTCAAGTCAACCACTCCAGTACTTACCTCTCATTATAACAAGTAGCTAAAGTGTTGTCGGGCAATCATCAGAGGGTTGTTTTTGGTGGTTACATCCTTCTCTATCCTCTGGATGAGGCGGATGACATCACCTGCTACTGCACTGTACAGCCACAATGCATTATTTATTACATTATTTATTATTATAGTCCCCACATTTTATTTAATTATTGTTAAAACACCTATTGTTGAAACAATGTACTTTGTGGAAGTATTTACTACAGAGTACATATGATTATTGTTAGTGTCTATGTTTCATCCAAAGATGGATGCACAGACCAATAACCATGGTCTGTTTGGAAGTTGTGAGTCCTCCAAAGTCCTCTACACTTTGCGATTAAAGACTTAGAGTATAGTAAACTTGTTGTATAAAATAATGAATCATGTGTAACTATATACCCATTACTGGCAAAAAAACGAAATAAACGATGCATAATTTACTTAATTATAGTGGTATTTTACAATGAAAAAATGGCATAGATTACTATGTTGAAGATCATAAAATACATATTACCACATTTAAAAAAACAACATTAATCTTACCTTAAAGGTGGTATGTAGCTAGCTAATAACGTACTGTGAATCATAGATTTACCATATGTCATAAGAGTGTGAACAATTCAGTGTGGCCACTAGCCACGATGTTCCAGATTGCAGCCACCTGAATCCTCCCTGTCAGCCCTCAATTTCCCTGGACTACGGGGGGCTGTCATGGCCTGTATTGTATAATGGGCCAGTAGGTACCAACATCATGTTATCGCCTACTACAGCATGGAATAGTCAAGTGTCAAGTGAAGATTCTTGGACAGATTTTGATTTGTATTTAGTTGTTTAGTCTGTAATTGTAAAACTATACCTTTAATTAAAGGTCCTTATACATTGAACATGTTCGTTGCTTGGTTGCAGTGTGTCTGGATGTGTGAAGCTTGGTTGCGGTGTGTCTGGATGTGTGGAGCTCCGTCTGGCCACCAGTTACTTTTGAAGTTTGTGTCCGAGAAGGATAAGCTTGTTGGACACATTACACCACGGTGTGTGGAGGATTTAATCTACAACTTTGTTCCTTGTAACACTCCTACATACCAACGGTACAAAGAAGGAATCACAAATGAGTGGTAGCCATGGGGAACTTCCTAGAACTTCAAAACGCAATCTCTCTCAAGCCGTTTGTCCGTTCTGGGCTGCAGTGCAACATGGTGGCCACCATTGAATGCCGCGTTTCCACTGCAGAGTGTGGTACGGTTCGGTTAACAAAGGTGCGGTACGGATTGCGTTTCCACCGCCAAAAGTGGGCGTGACCCGGACTGAGCCGTACTCGATTTGCCCTCGTCTTCAGTACTCCTCCGTTGGGGTACTGAGACGCCTGAAAGGGTGCCGGAAAACTCGAGCTACACACCCCCTCCGTTGTTTGGTCGACAGAATCGTCACTTCCGGGTGACTTTGGGATAAAAACAAACAAACAGTAGCTTCCAAACTTTCGTCAAACAAAGCTTGCATTCGGGAGTTGATTAACTGCCATATGAAAAGCATAAAGGCCAGGAACTGTTGCTGGAAGACTTCCATGGTAGCACTTGGTTTAATGTGTTGCGTTCAACTTTTCCATTGTTTTTATTGAGCAGGCTACACTGTGTCGCGTTGCTATGATGTCACGATTTTTACGTAGCTGCCGCGGCGATCGACATCCGGCCTACCATAAAGGTTACTGTCGGCGGTGGAAACGCAACCTCGGAACTGAGGTGGGCTATACCGCCCCCTCCCTACCGGACTGAGGCGAACCGAACCGTACCGCACCCTGCAGTGGAAACGCGGCAGAAGAGGACCCGCTCCCCGTTGAGATATAAAGGGCTCTAACTTAGGTAACGCGAACTAAACAATTCTTAATTTCATGTGATTAAACAGTAATGAAAATATACTTTGCAACAATGGAATCAGACCAACTAATGGAATCAACTGAGCTTTTTACTAAATTCTACCCAACCTGAAAAGCCACCATATAATGTTCTGCTGGGCTTCTCTCGTGCTCTGGTTCATCCAGTCTCCTCAACCTGGCCACCGGCATGAGCTACGATAGGCTAAGGGACTTTCGCCAATATTGTGAATTTGGACCGCAGTACCCATTTTAGACGTTCGGTGTCTTCAATAATTGAGATAATTGAAGCTACTTCATCCACTAACTTTGATTCCATCTATAGGCGACAGTGAATTGAACACAGGTTACAACGTTTTCACCACACTGATCGATGCTTCCAGTATTTCTGCTGGAGTCCAGTAAGGATACGTCAACATGGCAATACATGGATATTTTTTGATGCTCATGACTATTAATTTTGGGGGCACAGTTGCAGTGGAGCATCCCTGTGGATTTGACACTATCCTCTATGTTGTAACACGTTATGTTTAAATAGACATAGTATAGACAGTACACGTGTCAACTACCTACATGAGTCCTACCGGTGGCTTCCATTATAGCGATACATATAGTATTCTTATATATAGTACATAATGTTAGATGAATATATATTGCTGTTGTTGTTGTTCTGAATATGCAGCTTACTTAACTTCATGGGAAAATGCAGTTAGAAAAAAATGCCGAAGTATATTAATAATTAATCAGTAATTCCTAATGTAGTTCCAAGGATGAATCAGCAGTTACCCTTAAATCCTTTCAGAGTGTATGCAGTTATATGAAACACAACATATGGATTTATATTGCACAAATCCAATACATTGTAGTTCATCTAGGATTTATCTTATTGTGTCCTTAATAACAATCTCTGCAGTTATGTTTGGTCAAAAAATAGGAAAAGGTTGGAATATCAAGTCAATATCCTGGAGCAGTCTCAAGCCGTAAGGACAGGGGATTTGGACTGTGGTGCATTTAGTTGTTAATTATTCATTATTGCTTCATAATCCTGTTTCCCGTTAGAGGAAAACAGGGAGGGCAGGAGATCAATGGACTTCTGAGAAACAACTTCAACATAAATACCCTCCGTCTCCCCAGCTCCTACAGCACTCCCGTCCCTACTCTCACCCTCCCATCCCCATCTTCACTAGTTCCGTTGCATTTCTATCTGGTTTGAACCGCTTAAATCATGCATTTCCACAAAAGAACCTATCAAAGCTTGGTAATTTCCTTACTATTGTGTGTGTGTTACTGCAAGGTGGTTAATAACACAAGGGTAGCAAATTGCCTTCTTCTCCTTTCGCCTCTTCATTTCATTGCATATTCATGTAGGCCAAAACACACTACACTGAATCAAATCCAATAGCTCTTGCGTTGACCTCTCCCTGTTTCCACCTCAATTAAGCGTACAACCGGCTTTATTTGACCTGTTCCTCTTGGAAATAAGTAATCTGTGTGCATCTAAATGTATTATGCTTGAATATTTTTTTTTAATTTGACACTTTTCTGGATTCTTCTTCAGTATTATATTGGCTCCATGAAAAGGGTAAGGAAGAACTCCCTTACAATAGTCGCTCTAGCCTGAAAAAAAAAGAAAGTGTCTATGCGCCACTTTTTGTGGCCTGAGTTTGCCTCTTCTCTGCTCTCTCCCAGTGTCACTCAGCGTTACTCATGTGGCTGACTGGGTTCGAGGTCACACGCTTCATTATTAAATATGTGTTCAACTGGGAGGTCATTTTATGGCTTGTTAGCCACGTCTCAACTTATAGAATCGTCTCTGTGTCTCTCAGCTGTAACGTGGTGTAAATGTAAATATATACTCAAGAAATGTGTCTTATTGTGAAGCTGTATGCAGAGAAGTAAGACTTTATGTGGAAGATGTTTCATTGGAGGCTTTTCTAGACATGGATCATTTAGGCTTTTTATTCCATCTAACTCTTTACGTCATTCATCTTTAGTTTGGCAACAGTTTAGACCACTGCATTATTTGTTATCTGAAGAAATTAACTTGATCGTTCTCATACCTGATGACTGAAGCATGGATCAATATTCTATGTATAGGCATACACACAATGCACTGAATTGAATCCAGAAAACGATGGACCATAACAATTTGATGCAAATCCAATCTTCGAATGTTCCTGATTTTTAACCCTTGGATCAATACAGTAGAATGCATAAGTTCATGGCAGCTGCCAATAATGCTGTGTGACAAGGAATATTCCGACAGTGGGATGGCCCCAATTCAGGCCTCACTGTGTTGTTCATTTTCCAGCCTTCCCATCGCTCTCCATCTTATCCTATTACCGGGAATGCTGTGCTAGCGTCATGTCTTCCCCTGGGACCCCAGGCAGGAACGCTGTACATCATTGCTGACGCTCACATACAGTTTGGTGCAGCAGCAGTCGATTTTGGGATCAGGGAATATGGAAAATAAACATAAACAACACAGTTTAGATCACAATCTCTCATAAAAAGGGTAATGTTAAAGAACCCTAAAGAGGATCAACGTGAAAATAAAATGTATTCAGAAGTAGGGCCCGACCGATTCATCGGCCTGCCGATTTAATCGGCCGATTATAGCCTTTTTGAAAATAATCAACATCTGCCAAAAAGACGCCGATTACAACTGATTATTTTTTATTTATTTATTTATTTATTTTAGAAATGTTATTGCGCTTAGTATCCTGCCGATTGCGCTCCTGCTCGCCTTGCTAACTAACAACTTTAGCTGGAGTAAAAAAGAGGAGATTGAATTTTACCGTACAACATGAAAGCACGCTCGCTCAGGCAGCTGCGCGCTCACCTCACCAATGTACACAAGACGTGTTGTTTGAGCATGTTGTGCCTGTTTCCCAGGTCCCAGGCCATGTTAATCTGTTATACTGTAGACTCTAACGGTGAGACCATACTGCTCAGCACGCACGTGTTAGTCACTGCTCACGAGCGCAGCACATTGGGAGTTAGTTATTTATTTTACATTTTACATTACACTCATTTTTTACTGTAAATGTATTCTAAAACACTCAAAGGTTCTAGTACCAGGAAATACAGACAAACAATAATATGAAATGAGAACCTAGGTCGACATAGGTATTTGATATAATTGATTTATTGTCTATAATATTTTATAACAATCATGAGTTGTTATCTCTCATCTGTTATTTATGGGGGGGGGGGGCAGTATTAGCCTACCTCTTAATGACAGGTCCGACTTGCAGCGCCTTGTAAATCTAATTTAGTACGGGCTTGTGGGAAGTGTCTTATGAATTTACTCATCACTGACTCTGCATTTCTTGACCTCTAAGTCCTTCACATTTCCTCTAGGAAAGGCTTGTGTGCAGGCTGGTACTTAGTGCACCACCCAAGAGGCCATAGCAGCCTTTCTATACGAGATGAGGCTGCTCTGCCTGTTTAGGGTTGAACTCTGCTGCATATCTGCTGCAATGTCTTCTATGCTGCATGGCGCAAGGCCAGAAGGTTAGGCTTTTACTGAGTCATCTTGCTGGCACACACACGCCTTTCACAAATGACTGTTTCGGATGACGTAGTGGATAGTGGTCTTGTGTGTGTGTCAGCTGTGTCTCTTAGCGGTTACGTGCTGAAAATGTAAACATAAACAAATAAAGAAATGTGTCTTATTGAGAAGCTGAATGCAGTGAAGTACGACTTCAGGTGGAAGATGTTGTGTTTGAGGCTTTTCTAGACAGGGATCATCTAAGGCCTTTTGTTCCGTCTAAGACTCTCACAGCATCCATCTTTAGTTTGGCAACACTGTTTATTTGTTCTCTAAATAAAGTAATTTACTTTATTCACTGAGTCATCTTGCTGGCACAAAGAGGCCTTTCTCAAATTAGTGTTTCGGATTACGTAGTGGATACTGGTGTGTGTGTGTGTGTTTGTGTTTGTGTGTGTGTGTGTGTGTGCTTGTGTGTGTTGGTAGGACAGGGATTACATTTTTTTAGGGATACAATTCTCTTGTGTTTTGTCTTTCTTGTTACGCGTGTGTGTGTGTGTCTCTCTCTCTCTCTCTCTCTCTCTCTCTCTCCTCTCGCTCTCGCTCTCGCTCTCTCTCTCTCCTTGCTCTCTCTCTCTCTCTCTCTCTCTCTCTCTCTCTCTCTCTCTCTCTCTCTCTCTCTCTCTTGCTCTCTCTCCCTTGAGACGTATCATCCTGCTATAACAAGGTTGTATGGGCAAACTTAATGGCTCTTTCTTGTCGGCCCCTTGCCCCCCTCCCCATTGAAGTTTAAGTATTTCATAAATAAACATTGATGTTTGAGTCCAAATGAAAACATATAGTAGCCTGCTCCCTTGTTTTCTTTCAAAAATAAATTGTGTGTGTGTGTGTGTGTGTGTGTGTGTGTGTGTGTGTGTGTGTGTGTGGGTGTGTGTGTGTGTGTGTGTGTGTGTGAAGGAGTTCATTTGTGAGGCATTGCAGTGGTGAATGATGATAGCAATGATAAGAGACTTTAATCCAGTCGTCTCATTTTACATCTAACCATAAAGAAAACAAAATAAAATAGGGCTGTATTCAATATTCTAAGAGGGGAGAGCTTGCTCATCGGTGTGGTCCCTGTCAGGTGATTTATGTGTATGTTTACAGTGTGTTTGTTTGGGTCGTGGTGTGTTGGCTTGTAAGTTGTAGTATTATTATGACCCGTGCCTGAGGATGACCCTATGCCCGGTTACTGTAGTGGTTTGTGCTCGTGTGGATTTTTTTTGCATTGTAATGAAATCCTCATGCTTGCTAAAGCGTCCTTGGACCTCAATGTCGTTCTCTGCCAACAAAGTAGACCAATGACTTCATGCAATTGATTTCAATATTTTTTGTTTTATGGATGTTTTACAGTATTACGGCCTATTTTTCTAACTGGTGGAAAACATTTTGTTTTTGTTGGCCTTTGTTGTTTACCATTGTTCAAGTATTGAGACTTCATTTTGTGATTGTTAAGGCCCAGTTTGGAGATGGGGATAAGAAGTGGATTGTCAGGGAGTGAGTGGGTTTGTTCTTCATTTACCCGTCTTTCCGCTATTGGTCTAAGAATACTCAATGAATTCACATTTTCAGGGCCTTGACCGGAAAAACCCTGATTAAATCGACATACATACATCCCGTTGCCCTGAACTGTAACAAATGTAAACAACACATTCAATCGCTTTGACCTCACATATGTTTTGTCCTTTGAAAACAACAGTAAGAAGGTTGTTAGTGATCTTAAGCAGGCTGTTAATTGATCTGGTCACTTTCCAAGTACATGAGATCTACAGTATCTATGAGTGCTAGAGACCCCCTCTTAGCCCTCTCCCCACACCCCTCCCATCTCCCACACTCTCTGCTTACAGGAAAGACTTTAACCACACCCTGCAGTTACCGCGGTGTGTCTGGGTGCTCTGGCCCAGGAAAGACCCAGAGATCTGCATCATCATAATGGACAGGGAGAATGGGTTGCCAGTGGCATCGCATTACATTACATCATAGAATCGACATAAACCCAGGGCTGGACTGGCCATGTGGCCGACCACACAACAATATTTTTTCTTTTTTTTGTATGGCAGGCTCAATCAAATCTTTAAACCCCTCCCTCTTTGGGCACAGTGTCTCTATGGTGCATCTGCAATAAAATAGTCCCAAAATGAATAAGACAAAATGCAAACCGGAACTTGTATTATCTAATTGACTAAATGGAAATGAACCAAAATTATTGTCATGGTGGGATATATATTCTCTCCCTCCTTTTGAATTGTTAAATAAACGTTGGCTGTGGTTTATTTGTAGTTTGTTTTTCTTTACCTCGCTCCTCCCTGTATAACCCGTTGTAGATAGGTGTGCTATAAAGTAAGTTATATTAATACAGTGTAGTACCTCAGGGCATTACAGGGCCCTTCAGCTGCTGGGAGACTAAAATCTCCCACCCGCCTTTGTTTTTTGGCCCCAGTCTATATAAGAGTGACGTTACACTTTATCTCTCTCTCTCTCTCTCTCTCTCTCTCTCTCTCTCTCTCTCTCTCTCTCTCTCTCTCTCTCTCTCTCTCTCTTTCTCTCTCTAATTTGATTTAGTTAGCTTACGGAAAGGTCTGTACAAATAACAAATAGCTAATTCTCTGGGTTGGGAAAGCAGGTTGTGGGTGGGGCAGGTGGAGAGGTTGAGAGCAGGATGAAATGCATATAGTAATTATTTGATAGTGTTCTGAATGTCTTTCTACTTCTATCTTGACAATTTACAATTATTGTTTCAATGTGATGAAGATACAGTTGGTAGATGTTTTGACAGAGCAGGTTTGCTTTTGGTAAGTGGATTTTTGGGGACCAGGGAGGGATGACAAGCCACTTATATTCAGGTATACAAACATGGCTTCTGTAGATGGAAGCAAGTGTGAATCACACCTGTTGCAGCATAGATCCCCTTTCTCAGTGATGAACTAATGTTCCTTTTTTCTTTTCATCATCAGTGTCATTAGTTCAATCAACAGTTATTCCATGAGTATGCACTATAAGCAAAGAAACCATTTATAAGGCATTAAAACAGAGGGCCACCTAGTAGGCTGCAGCTGTAACAGAGGTTATGTTTGTCTGCTTTGTATGGTATTCAGACCACTGGAACCTGCAGATTACAGTGAGTAGTGCCGCTGAACCCCAAAGATAGTGGTGAAATCATGCAGAGTCATTTGAATCACTGGTCTCATAAGGCCAGCAGCAGAATTGTTGCTGCA
>NC_079414.1:5461475-5488975 GCF_026213295.1 Gadus chalcogrammus | reverse complement strand
GTGTGTGTGTGTGTGTATGGGATATTGTGACTTTAAAGCTATGGTAGACAATTTATTGAAAAGGTTTTTTTTATCATGTTTGTTGAAATTATCTTTACATCCTGACGGCGATCAATGAATCAAATTTTCAGACAAAAAAAGAAAATGCCTTCATGCCTCTAAAGCTCGTCCAATCATTTCATTGATCTTTTGGTTGTATATTTTTAAAATCTAGCTTACTCTGGCTGGTTTCTCCTAATTGCCTATAGCTATAATGCAATTTCCAACATTCCTTGCATCCACTTCATAAAGGACTGCTCTGATAAACCTAAGCAGAACACAACTGCAGCCACGTAGACTGTATTATATTCCATCTATATATGTACGGCCCGCCCGCCTACATGCTAGAATGTTTTAGATTGTATCTTTAAAATTTAGCTGCAGCAAAAGTCAACAAGACTACATCCCCCTTTACTTCAGTAACTTGCATGTCGACATTCTCAGTCAGGGCTGACCACTCCCATCTCTACTCAGCCAATCAGCTTTCCCCCTTTATTGATGAGTGAAATGTTGCGGCATATACCCAATTCATCCAGTCCCTCACTCTCATTTGGACTCCATTGCAGCTCTTCTCCGTCCCCTTCTCCTAGTCTCTGGCTCCTTCTGTCTCCAACAACAGGAGATTGGTCCAGTTGAGTTGCTCACCAGGAATCTCCTCTGGCCACCTCCCCACCACCACGGTCCACCAATAAACTCTATGGGGGGATCTCATCTGACAGCTGATCACCATGGGGTATAATAACCAAAACGAACATTGTATTGTCTATCAATCTTCTTTGTTTATGCGTAACTAGTCCCTGCTGATTGAACTGTCTGTATTCCCTTTCCTAGTAGCATTGATTAAAAGTGCATACAGTGTATAGAGTAAAGTATATTTGTTTCCCAATATACAATATGAAAATATGTGTTTCCGTGTTTCCTCCACTCTGCATATTAGGGCCCTAAATGGCGATCAATGTGCAAATAAACATAATGCAAATATCCACACGCAAGCAAAAATGCATCGCTAACAACACCCAATTTGAATTTGACAAAAATGAGACATAGGCCTATTACTTCAAGACTTGTTATTATTTCTGTTAAGAAAGCATGACGCAGAGGAAGTAAACAAATATAGGCCTATTCAAATGATATAGCAGTCAACTTAAAATAATAATTCCACAATTCACTTTTGCGTACAATTTTATAGATGTTAATACCTAGCCGTCTATGGTGAATAATCCACAATTTGTATTCATTCCATTTAAATGAATACTTCCCTTATCACTTAGAATCATTTCATGGTTGTCAAATGCTTGTCAAAACAAGGCTGAAAATTAGTAGGTCTAATAATCCAAATAGGAGCCGGACTGAGCCGGACAAATGGCCATTATAATGACCATTTGTTGTTACATTACATTTCCAGATTGGCACACAGCAATAAAAGGATCTATAGTTAAATCTTTGTCCTGCCATTTCAGAATAATGTCTGAATCTCTGAGCACCAATAGCCTACCTCGCCTTCAGCCATACTCCTTCTAAAGGGAGTTCGCTCTGGTTCCCTTTCCCGTCGCTGAGAGTCCCAGCACACGTCAGCGATGGTGGAGGAAGGCAGGAGTCGCAGGGCATGGAGTAAGAGGGAGAGAGGGGCGAGGGTCGGCGGCATTTATCAGCAAGTAATTGCTGACAGATGTTATGTTATTAACAGAGGAAGAAATGCTTTCCAAGTCATCTATCACACTCCCCAGTTGTCTGCACTTAGAGTACAGCAGATGGACAGCGGGGCAGCCAGACGGACAGACTGGCGGTGAGGTGGGACAGGCAGATGAAGGGAGCGGTGGACCAGCAGAGGTGGAGATGATAGAGGAGAGTGAGAGACAGAAGTGGTGATGGTGGGGGCTGGGGTGGATGGTTAAAAGAGGAATGAATACATGAGTCAGAGGCACATAAATAGCAGAGAACCTAAGGGAGAGTCAGAGAGATTAGCGGTGATAAACTAAGAGTGGGGATTGAGAAAAAGTGCACATGCTTTATGGTTTCTACTGGTCTTTATGCCAATATTATTCTCTCTAACTTTCTGTAACAGCCTGGCTGAAATAGGTTGGTACACATTTTATTTAAATTATGATGAAGTTAACATACATTGGATAGCTTTGCAGAAGCTGCCCTGAGGATTAGGGACATCTGGCTCATGAACAGGTACAATATTGACACATCTGTAATGAATCCATAATGTTTTCCACGGTTGCATTCAGCCATAATCCCCTTTATCTTTGTACTAAAAGTTTTGTTTTGAAGACAGTTCTGTTGAATATTTGGATATCTATCTTTAAAATACTTTAAAACACGCCCACTATTGTTTTTACATTCTCTATTCTGGTGGTCACATCCCTAACTGTAACGTGTAGTCCTACTATAATTGCCTGACTAATGTTTGAAGATTGGTTGTTTTTGCCTTGACATTTAACGATGATAACAAAAACATTTATGATTGTAGCAGGTTGACAGGACACATTTACATTTTCTAATAAAGTAGTATAATGTATAAGCCTACTTTTAAGAAATTAATCGATGACCGATTTATTATAAGCGTTATATTCACGTCAATATTTGCCAAGACAATGAACTGGATTTTAACATTTTAATTGTTTAAATTGTTAAATTAATTGTGAAATGACATTGTTAGGCTCTGGACAAATGACAAAGATATGGCCGAATATTTAGGCTATTAATTCAAATAACCCGCTGGTGGTTCTCGCCAGTTGCCGCGTAGCGAAACGGGGCATTTACGGAGACATATTATTTTAAATCTCTTTTTTTTATTGTATCAATTACACTGTTAACAACCAACAACAGCCTAGACTATTTATCAGCTATAGACCTCGCCAGTGGGCAGGAGATACGTATTTGAAAGAATCCACCACTGAATAGGCCTACTGATACGACTCAACGACGACAACAACACAGATAATACTGACACCTCCATCACCGGGACGCCTCCGACATTTACTCCGAATATAGTGGGATGAATTCCGATATAACAACGAGGAGTTTAACAACTGATACATCTGTAGTCTTACAAATGACTTGTTCTTTCCAACTATAATAGATAATTGTTCATTAACGACATCGGTTAATTAAGACAATGTCCTTCCATCCATTGAATGAAGGCGTCGGTTCAGTCTTTCCCAATCAACTCCATTCACCAGGGAAACATTGCACATACATGTAGGCCTATCTTTTAACGCAGCTGAACATAGACTGTGTGTTTGTGTGTGTGTGTGTGTGTGTGTGTGTGTGTGTGTGTGTGTGTGTGTGTGTGTGTGTGTGTGTGTGTGTGTGTGTGTGTGTGTGTGTGTGTGTGTGTGTGTGTGTGTGTGCGTGCGTGTGCGTGCGTATGTGCGTGTGTATGCGCGCGCTTTTGTTTACGTGGTGGGAGGCAGTAAGCATGAGACCTGGAGAAGGGGGAGCCGACCGTCTGATCGTGATTTGGCGCCAGGGCCACATTCTGCTGAACGACACGTCCCGCGCAATTTGTCAACTCTCAAACAACAAAAAAAGGTTGTGAATGTTCCCGCCTTCCGTCTCGTACATTAGAAGAGCCCGCCGGTGAGTAACGTGTGTCTATTGTTTGAGTTCCAGGGCCCAGACGTGCTGGGGCCATCCCGTGCGGCCCTTGGTCTTCTTGTCCCCCACTGCGGACGAAGGGGTCTTCAGAACCTCCACCTATCATTAAACAGAGCGACGGAGAAAACGTTATCACATGTATAAGCCTACTCTCTTAAATATAATATTGATGCAGATGGAATCGATGGCTTGTTGAACAAGATTAAAAAGATAATTAAAAAATAATCATAAATACAACACAAAGTGACATGGTTACTCTTGATGGTAGAATTCGGTCCCCCTTATCAAATACGAATTGTTTTTATCATGCGACAGAAACACATGTTGGCTTTAAATTAACCAAAATAACGCTAGATGCATGCCTTGTATCGGGCTCGCATATTAAAATACAGAGATTTGAATGCGAGAATAAGGCTTTCGACAGTCCAGCACCCGTAACACAATATATATTATATAATGGGCCTAGTCCTATGCAAACATACATGTGCATGCAAGTGCCTGTGTGTGTGTGTGTGTGTGTGTGTGTGTGTGTGTGTGTGTGTGTGTGTGTGTGTGTGTGTGTGTGTGTGTGTGCGTGTTTGCGTGCGTGCGTGCGTGAGTGTGTGCACGCAAATGTGTTCATGTAGGCCTCGGTATGCTACTGACACCCTATTGGTAATGTTTCTCTGCTGTCCTCAAACAAATAGGTATACAATTATTTAAAATGAATTACTTAATCTGCTTCCATCATAGGAATACAGCCAAGATGATTTCATTGCGAGGAAGACTTTAGCCCTAAGACCTAAGACCTTAGAACTAATGGTTCAGCAGATATTTTCCTGGAGGTCAGACTGCTCAGCAGAATGTCACACATTTAGGCTATCCCACTTTAGTTTAAAGCGTTGTTTAAAGTTTCACCCGCTTTGGCTGAAACTTAATATAAATAATATGTAATATCAAATAATAATAACAATAATAATTATGTAAAATAACACAACAAATAGGCAGCCACTGGTTATATGTTGTTGTTTTCTGATAAAGCCTACACAGATCATTTGGAGATTGTGTTAATTGGGCCTATGGACAATTTTACCAACGCATTGTAATACCGTTTGAAGTGTATACATATGTATATATGTGTATACCTGGTCGTTTCCAACCACATATCCAGATATTTGAGACATTCTTTCAAAAGACATTCATGAAATCATCGCCGATCATCCAAACATGAAAGGGCTTACGCAATTGGAAGATCGAGTTAGAGACACTTTATATCCGAATATTATTCTTGTGGTTTACTTTAAAGTGTAATCTTATTTGCATATAGTATTTCAATGTTCATGTTCTAACTGGCAACAGGTATCCTGCCAGGGCAGATGACACAGAGTCACAGAGGACTAGATGCTAGATTTGTCCTTTTTGTAAATCGTAGTACAAAAATAAGCCAACAAATAGCCTACGATAACAGAACATGCGTTTGTCCAAAAGGGCATGGTTTAGTGTCAAAAACTATTTTCAAAACCTTGCCTGTGTTGTCATTGCATATGTACGCCTATCATAAAGTGTGCCTACTGTATTTAATTTATCATTATTTTATATTTTATTTTGTACTATTCGTTTGTCATGGTTATTTGACTATGTTGTATACTGAACACGTCAGGAAAATACATGTTTTCAATAGCTACAATGTTTTAGTTTCTGATAAAATATAGGACCTATATCTTCCAATGATAATTACCATAATAATATTAATTATTATAATAATATTTATAATTATTATTATAATTATTATTATTACTATTGTTGCATTGGATTATAACGAATGGCACTTACCATGTGACAATATTTCAGCATCATGAGGACGAAGAGGCTGTATGAACAGCTGAGGCTGATATGTTGTAATTGGTGACATTCGGCCTTACTTGACCTTAAAGCTTGCTGTATCCTATATGATCTCAAATTTTTCTGACCCTATTATTTTATTAATTGACTAATACGCCTAGGTGATAGGTGTCATCATTTAGCATTCTAGTGTATGCCAAATGAGTTGCATGTGGCTAATTTTTTTATATTAAAGTAGACTTTGTTGTTTTGTGGTCGTTTAGGCCTGATAATCATAGCACCATCATAATGTAGGCCTTCAATAAACAATTGTGTAATTTTGTTTATCTATAGCCTAAATAAATCCGAAGTGGTTTTATTCTGATCTATTTAATCTCCAATTAACTAATCCTGCACTCGCCCTCGCACCCACAGCATCGCTAATCCGTTGGCTGACTCCAAAATGACCAGATCACATTCAACTGTATAAATATGAAGCTGTCTCTTAGAGCCTGTCCTTAACACACTCGGACGAGTGTGTGCAAATGTTCTTCCTTTATCGCTTCAACCTCAATGTTGTTGACCGTGTCTTTCTTGCCCAATCCTTCATTCAATGTACACAGATGACGATTTATGTTCAATTGGCATCATTTTTTTATTTGTAGCTTTGTCTCCAGATGTAGGCCTCGGCCTACACGTGACTAGAGGCCGGTTAGGACTGCAAGCTTGCAGAGCGGTTCCTCGTTGTATTAAAATAAGGAACATTACATGTCAGCGTGTAACATATTAGGCCTTTCACCAGGTCTGTAGGCTCACGGGTCTAAACCGCCTGTCCCATTTAAACCAAGGTCCATCTGTGGTTGCATACCAAGTCATATACATGTAGCCCTACTGGCATTTATGTTGGCTATAAATAGTTATAAATCGTTATTGTTTCTGCTTTACATTTCTTCCGCACCACGTCTATCAGTGGTGCCTATTGATTATGGGGTTGCATAGGGGCATTAAGCAGTTGGTTTATCATCACATTTTTAATTATTATGCATTATTATTATTTCTAACTATTAGGGCTTATATTCTACATTTAATTAATGTAGCTCTAGGCCTATACAAATTGCCTAAATTATTTATACGAGGGACGCGGGTCTAAAGGTGGGAAGCGAGGGCACTTGGTAGAACAGTATAGGCCTATAAGATGGGCTACTCACTGCTTCTCTTTTCCTCCTCTCCTCCTTCCCGTCTGTCTTCTTAAAGTCGGCTTTAAAGGCCTCTGTGTCTCCGTGCTGACCGTCTTTGTCCAGAATGTCCATCAGATATGCGATGTAGCTGGTGGCCAGCCTCAGGGTCTTGATTTTAGACAGCTTGGTGTCCGCCGGTACATTCGGTATACATTCCCTCAGCTCGGCGAAAGCCGAATTGATGCTCTGAGTTCGGCGTCGTTCCTTGCGGTTGGCCGTGGGTCTCCGCTTCACGGGCCGGGGGTGCGTGTGGTGGTGCATGCCCGTGCTGCCGTTCACCGAGATCCCGGCCGGGACCAGAGCCGACCCGTAATGGTGATGATGAGGGTCCAGTCCGACGGCAGAAGCCGTGTTTCCCAGGTACTCTGGGCTGTAGCCGGGCGCGAGTGCGTAATCGGTGGGGGACATGTCTGCGTGGCTGATCAACCAGCCCGTAAAGTACGGAGGTCCTCCGGTCTCCTCGTGACATCGGCCCGCTGCAGCGTGGAAGGAGTAGTGGCTGTCGTGGTGGTGCATGACCGGGTGGTGAGGGAAGCCCGACACAAGGCTCATGGTGAGAGGAGAAGCGCTGCGGGGACGCACCGGGCACAGCACAGTAGGGACTACACACTGTTCAGGTCCAATCGAAATGTTTTTGGGTTGGATGTCCCCATGGGCAAGGTGGCCGAAAAGGGCAATAGGCTGCACGACAAGAATAGATCATGTATTGTCTTCTTAAATAAGAAACCGTAATGAAGGAGCTCCTTAATGAAACTCTGCCCTACTTATCTGTAACATGTTACTGTTTCTCCAGAGAATAGGATCATATTTATCCACTTCTACAGCCGCTCGATGCGAAGAAAGAGGTACTCGAACACACCAATTCAATCCAAAGACTTACTCCAAGAAAGACGCCTCTTTAATGATTGGGAATAGGACGATTGTCAATGAGGGCTGAAAAGTTACAAAAAAAAATCCAATAGGTCCAACTTGGTTCTTGCTTGGCAAACTTAGCACGCATACAGAGGGGCCGCGAACGGAATGTGGGGTCAGAACGCAGAACGCAGACACTAGGCATCCACAGCTGTCTCCAGCTACGATGAGGCGCGTCACGGACCGGGTCGGGGCGGGGCGTGTACGTCACATCCTCCAATAACCAATCCTGAAAGCCAAGAGAGGACAATAATACGATAATAGCTGAGGCCAAACTCGGCCGACTTTGAGTATCTGTCCTTAACTTCAATGGACCTGACAAGTGGGCCAACGCACGCGTGCACGAGCACGTGTGCGTCCCCCCTCCCCCCCCCCCACACACACTCACACAAACACAAACACACACACACACACACACACACACACACACACACACACACACACACACACACACACACACACACACACACACACACACACACACACACACACACACACACACACACACACACACACGAACGTGAAGTCATGCGCCCGAGCAAAAACACACGCAAACATAAACAGACACACACACACGCGCGCACAAACACACACACACACACACACACACACACACACACACACACACACACACACACACACACACACACACACACACACACACACACACACACACACACACACACACACACACACGGGAAATCATACAGCAGATGAACGATGCTTGAGACTTAGGCCTAGAGCCCGACCTTTATCATAATCAGTAACAGGAGCCTAATATTCGAAAATATTGGCCTGTTGAGTTTAGTTGATTTATGAATACTCACTATGCCTATGCCATTTAATATCGACTCAATGGCATAGGGCTAGTGATACTACATATTGTATACAGCATAACATTATTTTGAGGGGTTTCCATTGATCCCCAAGTAAATGATTGAATATGAAAATAATATGAGGATATAAGGCCTACTTTGAATTTATATTTGTATTTGAGGCAGCTTTACCAGTCTGGGATGTATCGTGTGGACAATCTCATTCTTCCCTTTAATCTGTAGGCCTTACTGTAGTAATGTGGCCCACACCTTTCGATGATACTTATAAATCACCTTTGTATCCATTAAACAGCCTACACCTTTCAAAACCAAATATATGACCTTGTCTTTATTTAGTCTAATGGGCGTTACATTCGCCCTCTTTTCAGCCTCTCACTGCGAACGCCTTCCCAGTGGCCTGTTATAAACTATCTGCAATAGTGCTTGGACGTAGCTCATAAATGGTGAAACATATGCATATTCAATCGTATGCAAACCTTGCGACACAGTGGTTAGCCCACCTGGCCTATAAATAGGCCGTAAGACAATGTATAGGATATCCAACGGATGTTGTCAAACTTCATTTGATAGGGTTAGTATTGCGTATTTTGGCGGTTGTTAATGCGGTGTTCATTAACTGACCATATATGGAATGCATTATATATAGATATATAATTATAATGAATTATTATAATAATAATTGCAATCATAACTATAATTAAAATAATTATAATATGTTCTTATGTATTATTGTAATGAATATTAATTAATCTATAATTTTTCATATTTATGTAATATTTACACACACCGAATTGTGTAGGCCTATGTTTGGCTATAAATAGCTCCATTAATTTAAACCGGATATTAAAAAGGGATGACATGAATGCCTTTTTCTGAGTTATTTCCTGGTCGAACAAAATAAAAATCAAAAAAGTAAACAGCCTGTATAAGAAGTCTTTTTTCCAATTATCTGATTGGTGAGTAATTTTTGCGATCCAAAAATTCTTCAAGGTTTTGTTCATATATTTGTATTACTTGATCTTTGCTGACTTATTTTCTACTTAAATTGTACATTGTTTTTGTCATAATGAATGTGTTATTCCTCTTTGGATTGAATCCTTATGATCCTTAATTGTAAAGGACTGACTGCGTTCCAGAGATTGACAATATTTATTTCTCTATAATATAATATATCTGGTTGGTATATACAAATATATGTGTGTTTCTTTAAGTTTTTATTTGGATGGTGTGTGTATATGTGTGTGTGTGTGTACATGTGCGTGCAAGTGTGCATTTGTGTTAGTCTGTGTACAGGTCCATGCATATGTCTGTTTGTGTTGGCCTGCGTGCGTGCGTGCATGTACCATCTCTTTGTTTCCAACTATATAAATGGGAGCTGTTGCAGTAATTTAGATTAGTTTGTGTCTCCTGATAATGGCACATAATTAGACTGCAGGTCAGTCGGTCAGACTCCCAATCCGTCCATTCATCCCCCTCACTTGTTTCTTTCTTCTTTTTTTCTTTCTTTCTCTCTCACTGCCCCTACCCCCCCCCCCCCCCCCCTCCCACACACACACACACACACACACACACACACACACGCACACACACACACACACACACACACACACACACATACACATTCTCGCACACACACACACACACACACACACACACACACACACACACACACACACACACACACACACACACACACACACACACACACACACACACACACACACACACTCGCAGACACAGAAACATACATACACACACGCACAAACACACACACACACACACACACACACACACACACACACACACACACACACACACACACACACACACACACACACACACACAAACACACAGAGACAAATGCACATACACGCACGCACACACACACACACACACACACACACACACACATACACACACACACACACACACACACACACACACACACACACACACACACACACACACACACACACACACACACACACACACACACACACACACACACACACACACACACACACACACACAAACACACACACAAACAGCTGCATTTTCCCCTGAAGCAGCCACTGCTCTGATCTCTGCCAGTCCTTCCCTGAATAAATAAATCGAACAGGGCTGTGTTTGCCAGTGAAAGTATGTTTGTGTGTGTTTTTAAAGGTCCCTCTCTCCTTTGTATGTGCGGGTGTGTATTTATATATCTGTTGTTTGGTGTGTGTCCGGTTTTGTGATGACATGCAGGTACATTCCACAATGGCGGGAGTTTCTTTGCCTCTTCATCAGATCTTCACAATAATGACACGTGACAAGTTTTCAACAGTACTACGGATGCAGTTTAGGATTAATTTGTTGCCAGTAACAAGAGAGTGTAGACTTCATCTGAGAAAATGAAGAGAAGGGTGAACACAAATTAATATTAGTAAATTTACATTTTCATAAAATATAACATTATGTGTGGCTAAATATATTGTCTTATCTAGACATAACATAGAATCTTCTCAAATTGGATGCTACTACTTCAGTGTTGAATGTGAGTGCTTGACATTTTCAACAATTCTTGCAATTAACTTATCATATTTGACCCTGCTAACAAAGTGATATTGTCACTGTTGGCCTCACCTTTATTTTAGTTTTTGTGTCATGTTCATTCTACAAGAGAGCCTGGAGCAGCACATTGTCACTGTTGGCCTCACCTTTATTTTAGTTTTTGTTTCATGTTCATTCTACAAGAGAGCCTGGAGCAGCACGCTAATAGCCTGGGTATACATCAGGTGGTGCTTGAGGATCGATGGGATTGGTTTGAAGGGCGGAACTTAAAGCTTGAGGGACCAATGGCTGTTGCCAACAGGAATCGGATGGCCAACAGAGCCCTCCAGGGGGCCCTAGGGAGGGCTCCACCTGCATGGCGATGTCTCCACCCCTTTGTGTCAGTATGATTTGTTTTTTTCCAGGTGTTTTCAATTCCCTCATCCCCCAGGGTTTTAAAGTTCCCCTAGTTCGTTTGACAACCGATTTGCAACCCTTTCTATAACGTTGCCTTAACATTTGCCTGACTAATTTTAGGTCAAGTTTTTATTTTGGACCTTTTAAATCCAGAAAAGCCAGATATGAACCAAGCCAACCTGGGCCCAACAGTGTGTTGGAGAAATGTAGAGACACTTAACACAGAGGCTTCCATCCGGCGGCAGGTATATGAGGCTCAAAAGGAATACATACAGCTTTGCCAAGTTTATTCCCCTGAACATCCTCTGCTCATTCTCAGTGCCATTGTATTACTGAGACCTAAAGAACCGCGTAAGTCAAAGGACAACTCCCCTCGCTGAGGGGTCCTGGCACAGCCCCACAAGGTTCCACAAGGTAGATGCTACTGCCTTTCCAGACCTTTCAGCGTCTGCTCAATCACCTTCTTGGAGAAACAAAAATAGGGCGTGCCACCAAGGGAATGTGTACGGTAGTACTTGGTGAGCTGAACTTGATATAGTTACTTGCTGACAAAAATGTGGCTCACCACATTTCTGATATGAACTGGATGTTAGAGATCAAGTGCCGGATGGAACTCTGGAAAGCCCCTTCCAACTGCAACTCCATGAAGCCCCCGGTGTGGCTCGCTGAGCTCATCTCCTTTGTTATTCATCGTTTTTATTTTGTTACCAATTGGAATTGCCCACACTAACAGACAGGATATTTTTAATGTGTCGAATGAGTACACGAAAGAGGTATTGATCGGACACAATGCTGTGGCATATGTTGCGATGGTGTCAATTTAGACTGATGCCAAATTCACCTTGTTGGCCAAATGCAAGAGGTGGATAAGGCAGCCGTTTTCATTCACTGTGTTAACCGTTGTCATGCTTCTGCTTTAAAATGAGTGTACTACGAATAGCTGCTTCTACACACAGAGGTCTTCTGTCTACCCTGTGGTCGGGTCATAGCCAGGCTCTGTCATTTACAGGGAGAAGTTCTCATATTTGTCAAAGATATCCAGTCCTCAGGTCCAGCCATATTCTGCCAAATATATGGATGTAGCGTCACGTATTGGTTTACACATGACTGTCGCCATGTTTTAAAAGGTTTGCATTGCTATTTGAATAGTGAGAGTGAAATCATGTCTTTCAATGTATGTCAACTGTCAATGGACACCATACAACTTGTGATTACTCAGCATCTTATGTGGTTGTTTCAACAATTTGTCACTTATTTTGATGAGATGGTTATCCAAGACCAGGGGATTTATAATCTGTTCCTAATCAGGCCTATTCAGGAGAAGGAGGCCTTGGTGGACCTGAGCAGTGACCAGGAGCTACACCAGCGGATTATGCAGTCTTCTGTTGGCCACTTTTGGCTTTCTGTGGAATTCCAAGAGTTCACAAGAGATCATGGAGTTCCTGCCATACATTCACATTACTTACCCATGCAAGTCTGGGTCTAATGCCCTGATATACTTAAACAACAATTTCATAATGGCTTTAGATGGAGGATGATGTTCTTTGATGACTCTTCTGCCATCTCTCTCGGTTGCATTGTCTCTGTCTCTGTCTCTGTCTCTGTGTATGTGTCTGTATCTCTGTCTCTCCCCATGACACATGGTGAGACTATTTTATGAATAAATCAGTTAGGGCATTTTGAAACACTGTAAAACCAGGGGATTCCCTGGTTTAACAGTGTTTCAAAAGTGCTTTGGGTAGAATCTTTTTTTTTTTTGATGAACACGGAAGTGTCCACTAGCAGCCAGACCCAGCCCTACTAGTCAAAAGTAGTGTTGAACGGAAAATTATTTACTATGGGTACTGCAATGTTATTGGAAATTGCGGGAAGGTTGTAAAATGGTAGTTACTACTTTATTATTTCAATGATGGCCTATTTATCACCAAAACATACATTTGAGTAGAAGATTATGCAAACTAAATAAGAATAGTACTATTGAGGCATTTCCCTAAAGATAATTTTTTTTCAACATTGTCAAATGAACACATCAAATCCTCCTGCATGAAAACATTGCTCCATGTGTTGACATTTCCATCAGCCCACTTGTAATTAAGGAAAACCTCGACAGCCACACATCTTTAAACCATAATTAAAGGAAGCCATCCATCATGCCTGAGCAGGTTTGTGTGTGTGTGTGTGTGTGTGTGTGTCTGTAGGTGAGTTGTGTTTCTCTTTGTATTATGAAGTGCTCATTAAGAAGTAGCTAAATCTAAGATATTTCCTTAACAGACCTATTAACTAATCAGAAAGCAGCAAACCTGGACACGCACATCACACACACACACACACACGCACGCACACGCACGCACGCACGCACGCACGCACGCACACACACACACACACACACACACACACACACACACACACACACACACACACACACACACACACACACACACACTCACTCACTCACTCACTCACTCACTCTCTCTCTCTCTCTCTCTCTCTCTCTCTCTCTCTCTCTCTCTCTCTCTCTCTCTCTCTCTCTCTCTCTCTCTCTCTCTCTCTCTCTCTCTCTCTCTAACAAGCCTTTTAGAGTCTTTTTTCCTGATTTATACTCAATTAACCCTGGATAAGGTTAAAGAAGAAAAATGACGTTCAATCAAAACATCTTCAGTCAGTTTTGTTTGCTACATGTGATAATTATTCTCAACAAACATAAAGCCCTTACCTTCCCTTACTCTCTGTCTTATCCCCAGCCTTCTGTCAGTGTGTGTGCCGACCATACACTGAGAATAATAGATAGCTAGACTTAGTGGGTATTTGGCAGTCACACAGGAAAATTACAACCCCCCTCGCATAAACACACAAACACACAGACACAGACACATACACACACATGCACGCACGCACGCATGCAAGCACGCACGCAAGCGCACACACACACAAACGCACACACACACACACACACACACACACACACACACACACACACACACACACACACACACACACACATACACACACACACACACACACACACACACACACACACACACACACACACACACACACACACACACACACACACACACACACACACACACACACACATACACACAGTGTTCGACATGGAGCTCCAAACATCCTCTGTGATTATCTGTCCTGACAGCAATGTGTTACATAGATTCCACCTGGAAAAGAAGCAATGGTCTTAACACTGTTGTTTTTGTTACGTGTACATGAAGAACTCAATATTAATGATGTCCCTCTTTAATCCCTTGTAATATGTTCCATTTCCTCTGTACTTCCAGCTGGTAAATCACGCTTCTAACACTGCCAAGTAGGGTTGTAAAGTCAGGTAAGACACAGTGTGTGCCAATAATACCATCAGACTGTGATTGTGGATATTTGGCATGCACTGCATTTACAAGAGTGGTTCAACCACAGTAAGCGCAGGGTAGAAGACAAAGTTTCCACCTGATGGATGGGTACCACAGTGATGTTCACCACTAACAGCCCCACCAGATCCAATGGTTGGATAAAGCATTGAAGGTATTCATTAGTCCAGGGGAAGCCTTTTGCTGAAAATATAGTGCCGTCTATTCCCAATGTTCAGGCCCGTTCATTCAGGATATGCCACAGTTGCCAGACTTGAGCCTGGCTTGGGTACAGTACTAACCTGATACCTTCAGGTGTTCAACACAGAATAATGTATCATATTTGTGTACATTAAGTGTGATTAAAACATGTATTTTCAGATAATTATGTTTTCTAACCATGGAACAGATCTTAACAAATATAAACGCAATATTGCCTTCTTCTTACCCTGTGTCTTATTAAAATATAATTAACAGAACAGCTCCATCAGAAACAGTGACGTCTGTTCGACGTTTTTTATGACCCTCTTACTAAACAGCTAAGATGCTATAGAACCAACTTACAGTTTTTTCCTATCGTTTTAGGCAATTTACCTAAACCATGTTCACATTCCCTAAACACTTCACACAGTGAGCATACCAGTAGACCATGTAAACCAAACTGTGGTTACTTGCCCCTATGCTAAGATACAAATGCTGGCAATGACGCCTTCTTCCAAATTTCATGGATACCTGCCCCAGTCAATGTTCACTACCGGCAAAACGCTGTGGAACTACAGCATATTTTACCAATGTTTAGATACTCTGTTCAAAACAGTGAACTTTCTGTTCAAAACCTAACTTATCAGTAATTTAGATCACTGTAGATGGAAAGATGCTGCATTTGGACAGACAAATGAAGTTACATGTTTGAATAAGAAAAAATATTTAGTTTATAGTTTATTTATTTTATTTTACAGTAATTTAGATTTTTTCCCCCCTGTGCAGCATAGTTCTTGGTGAATTGGCATGGAATTTTACGTAAAAGCAACACTACATACAATGATCTGTACAAAACACAGAGGATAAGTTTTGCAATGCAAAACACCTGGTGGTCATTTCAGCTAAAGACCTACTCAGCTAAAGACCTACTCAGGTGTTTTACATGTAATTTGTGCCTCGTTGAAAAAGGGCCTTCTTTGGCATTTGCTTTGGACTTCTTTACGTAGTTGGTATAGGAAAATGGATGCAGCAAGAGCAAGAGGCAGAGGCAGAGGAAGAGGAAGAGGAAGAGGTGGAGGTGGAGGTGAAGGTGGAGTAGGAGGAAGAGGAAGAGGTAGAGGTAGAGGTAGAGGAAGAGGGAGAGGTAGAGGAAGAGGGAGAGGGAGAGGAGCAGCAGCAGCAAGGACAGTTGTATCTGATGAAATCAGAGCAACTGTCATCGACCATGTAATCAATCATGGTCTGTCCATGAGGGAAGCTGGTCTGAGGGTTCAGCCAAACTTGCCAAGATCAACGGTGGCATCAATCGTGAGGGTTTTCACACAAACTAACAGGTACTATACAGTATTTACAGCATTCTGACTGATGTGTTTGTGATTTGTTTCTGGATCATATATTACGTACTTACTGTATGTAATTTGCATTACAAAAACTGAAAATTGTTATTCTCAGTTTCTCATAAAACACTTACAGTATTTACTGTATTTACAATTACAGTACATTTACCACACTCAATTGTGACATCTTTTGTGGGAGGTAAACCGACATATGAACACTGTCAGCAGATACTTGGCTTGGATTGTCATACTGTAATATTACAAACTTTATTACTGTAGTCCAAAGAAGTGTTTGTCTGTGTTTTTTCTCTTTTTTTCAATGCAACACTACAGGAAATCTATGCCAAACTGGAGGACACAGCAACATTTTATATATGCAATTGGCAATGCTTCAAGATGTTAGTGTTTTTTAGGTCATAGTGTTCTGAGAGGAAACATGTGTTAAGTTATGGCAGCATTGTTTGTGGTGTGGTTGTTGTAGTGCATTTTGCACCAAAGGTTAACAGATATGCAGAGGTGTGTGTCTCTAAAGCCCACTGTGTTAAGTGATAGGGAAAAGTGACCATAGTATGGGTGACCGAAAACGATAGGAAAAAACTGTAATGAACAAAAATGTGGCTTAAAATGTTCCTCAGCACAATTTGTGGATATCTCGTACTAATAAGTCCAACTTATAATCAAAAAACGTATATATATATATTATATATTAAACTTATGTATAAAAAAATACATTTGATTAAAAGCACTTCTATTGCTCTCAAAATTGTCTATTTTAAGCATGCTGTCCTACATAAATTTGGGTTTTTATAATATTTTCTGATTCCTGTTGGAGTTTGACTCATAGCGCAATGGGAAATACTTGAAACTCTACATGTGCTTCTGAACCATGCAGAGAGAGGCTGTAGCTATGGAAATAGTCTAAGTAACAATGAAAATATGAAGTGTCAGGAATAAAGTAACCGTACGAAATATTGACAAGAATCTAAGTTGAGTGGCAAGAGAGAATTATACAGAGTAAATTGCTTTGCAATAGATTGTAGTTTGTAGAAGGGCTAAGGATAAAAACTATTATAAATATAGATAAGGGATAGATATGTGGCATACATACCAGAGCAAGTGCTTTCCCTGGAATATATGGGCACCCCAGGAAAGATTAAAGTAAAAGGAAGCTATTAAAAATGGGTTTCAACGATAAAATGGGATAACAGATCCAGACAGCCTGGCTTCGTCACCACCATGTGAGATGGAGTGATTTTGACATTTGCAGAGTGTTTATACTGTGCTTGGATTTGAACATTCTACAACCCTTAAAACACTAAACAATACAGATGACATTCAAACAGATTCAGACCAATTATAATCCTATTAGAGATTGATGTCACTGTACTTTGTAAGGATATTTTTGAATAAATGACACATTGAGTTTTTTTCAGTGGTGGAAAACTTGTATCAACTCCACATTCCCTGGTTAAAGTTACTGTACTCACTGTACTCATTGTGCTCGGTGGACCACCCGCTCCACGGCCGACCGATTCCAGTGGCCTCAGAAGAACACTGTCTCCGCCACACTAACGTCCACTCATCATTCCTATGTGCTCCACAGGCAGCATCAGAAAACGATTGAATACAATGCCCTGATATAGAATGATGTCATCTGTGGGGAGTGATAGTAATGAGCTGACGTTAGCCATCGAGAAATAAAGCTATGCGGACTCTGGTTGGATGGAGCCATCTGTGTGTCCCGAGTGTTTGGAGCACCTTCCATCGATTATGGCGGCAGCGTTTCCAGACTAGAGGTCCGCAGAACATTCATCAGGTGCATGCTCATTGCTTTGGTGGAGCTGAACAGTTAGGGCACAACTGTGCCTTTTAAACTGTTCAACTTTAACAAAACGTGCCAAGACACCATTGCTATCATTTTTTGTTACGCTATTATCCATCTATGCTTAAATCCCTTATTTATTTTGCTCAGAGTAAAGTGAGCCAGTGGGTGAAGGAGACCCCCTAGCCAAAACCAATGGAAGCAGACTAAGTCAATTAGATACTGTCAGTGAAGTGAGGCTATAACAGCTACTACAGAAATAAGATATTTGAGTGATTTCCATTAGTTTTTCATGAACAGGGAATGTTAAAAAAAACAAAAGACGACATCATGATTGTTTCAGAGCTCGTTTTTTCACAATTAGGATTCACTTCACTGACTGGACCTAATCGGTGGCATCTGCTTCCATTGATTTCGCTCAAATTGGTTGATTGCTAATCAAGGAATGCACTGGGCTGGAGAGAGATATGGAACAGGCCTTCTTGTTTTGATATGGAAAAGTGGAAAATAGCCTATTTACCACAAAAGTCAGAGTATTCCTTAACTGAGGGAGTTGCAAGTAGTAATACAGATATAATTAAAGTATACATATATATATATATATATATATAGATAGATAGATAGATAGATAGATAGATAGATAGATAGATAGATAGATAGATAGATAGATACATAGATAGACGGATGATAGAGTTATAGGGCGACCATCTTTTTTTTGTGCAAAAAACAAGGATATTCTCATCTCTTATCCTCTTTCTCTCCAAAGCCCCCTCCCCCTCCACCCCCCCACATTCTCCATTGTTTACATTCTCCTCCAGCCCCAGGAAGCAATTTTTAAAGCAGTGCCACTGATCGAGAAAAGTAGTGTGCATGCAAGTGTATCTCTGTGTGTGTTTGTGTGTGTGTGTGTGTGTGCTTTCCTGTGTGTGTGTGTGTGTGTGTGTGTGTGTGTGTGTGTGTGTGTGTGTGTGTGTGTGTGTGTGTGTGTGTGTGTGTGTGTGTGTGTGTGTGTGTGTGTATGTGTGTGCGTGTGTGTGTGTGTGTGTGTGTGTGTGTGTGTGTGTGTGTGTGTGTGTGTGTGTGTGTGTGTGTGTGTGTGTGTGTGTGTGTGTGTGTGTGTGTATGTGTGTGTGCGTGTGCTTGCCTGTGTGCATGTATGTATGTGTGTGTGTGTGTGTTAGCATCTATAGTTGGAATATTCTGGCGGGTGGTTAGTTCACCATAAGCAGTGTGGAAAATATGGAAAACCCTTCCCTGTTGGTCTCACAGACCCTTCGGAGAGAGTTGGATGGATAAAACGAATAAAATCGAATGGTCAGGGAATGTGTATGGAGGGTACATTATAGTTTATAATATTGTGGAAATGCCTTTCTAAGGGTTGTTTGGAGCAATGCACGGCCAGGGTAGGCCTTCAGGGGACAGTTGGAGTCTGGGAACATCGTGATTCTCGATCACAGCCCATCCTCAAAAAACACATAACAGGCCAGCCTTTATGTAGTTCTGGTACAGTTCTAGGTGAAATAATGGTCCATAATACTGTAATAGTGATACATATTTCTATAGTTGTATAGATCTTTATATCTATACATATGTTATAAAATACAGAAAGAACAGGAACATTTGAACAGTAGTGATAGGCAAGAATAAAGAACAATTTAATACTGACATGAAAGATTTCTTTGTCCACCTAAACACACATGCGTGGCCACAGACATTGTTTATAATACTGGTTTCAGCAGCAGTCTTTTCAATAAACAACCTGACAGGATGTGATTTACAACCACAGTTCACCCAAGTAAGTTCTTCGTACTGATCTTCTTTCTTACTCTGTCTCTTACTCTGTGTAAGTCTTTCCTAGGGGAGATGCTTGTAGGCTTCAGAAACACATTTAGAAACATTTCTGAAAGTTTTTTTAAACCGCAGAGGCACACTTCCAGACTTTGTCTCACAGCCCACATACTATCTATTTTTACAGAAATATGCACACAAAACCTTAAACATCCTACAGCAATCTTAATGATCATATGGCTGTAACCGGTAAACTGGTAAACTAATTGGATAAACGTATAGAATCGTTCAGATACTTTGAATTACATTTGACATATTTCAGGATGGCAAATTTTGCAAAGTCGACCATTACCCTTCTTTGTTGAAACAAAGTAATATCATGTTTGTCAATGTAGTTTTATCCTAATCGATTCTAATCTGCCCAGCACCAAAAATATCATAAAAAATTAATTTAATGGTTATTTGGTACACTCCTTCTTACATTGATAAGTTTATTCTTTCTTTCTTTCTTTCTTTCTTTCTTTCTTTCTTTCTTTCTTTCTTTCTTTCTTTCTTTCTTTCTTTCTTTCTTTCTTTCTTTCTTTCTTTCTTTCTTTCTTTCTTTCTTTCTTTCTTTCTTTCTTCTCCGTTGGTGGTCCATGGAGTCATCTTTTCTGTTTGATGTCCGAGTCATCATGAAAATCATATTTTGCTAATGACAAGCACATACACAGGCATTGTATTCTTCTGTATAGAACTACTGCATGAGATGTGTGTGTATGTGTGTGTGTTCTACAGTCTCCTTGTATAGCCAATCTAATTACTAATCTGACCTCGGGGCATATCATTGCGCTAGCACTGCTAATGACCCCATAGGCCTCTCTCTTTGTCCATTTGTGTGTGTCTCTGTGTGTGTGCATGTGTATGTGCATGTGAATGTGTAAACCTATATGTGTGTATGTATGTATGCATGTATGTATGTATGTATGTATGTATGTATGTATGTATGTATGTATGTATGTATGTATGTATGTATGTATGTATGTATGTATGTATGTATGTATGTATGTATGTATGTATGTATGTATGTATGTGTGTGTGTGTGTGTGTATGTGTGTATGTGTGTATGTGTGTGTGTGTGTGTGTGTGTGTGTGTGTGTGTGTGCATTTGGGTGTGTGTGTGTGTGTGTGTGTGTTTGTTTTGTATGTATATATGTATGTGTGCGCACTTGTGTCTGTGTGTGTGTGTGTGTGTGTGTGTGTGTGTGTGTGTGTGTGTGTGTGTGTGTGTGTGTGTGTGTGTGTGTGTGTGTGTGTGTGTGTGTGTGTGTGTGTGTGTGTGTGTGTGTGTGTGCGTGTGTGTTCCTGTGTGTGTGGTTTCATCATTGAAGCTACCATACTCTCAATCATTCTAATGATCAGGGTCTGGGTTAAAAGGTTACTTGAAACCATTGGCCGCTGGCATTGTGGACTACAAGAGTAAAATGGTGAACCAGTCAATGGTGGATCCTAAGATACTTGGACAGGAACCAGCCTCATACATGTTGAACCTGTTGTTGAGACAGAACACAATTTATTCAGATGCATCATAATTTTCCCTGCATGATACCAAAGATACCGATACAAAGCGATCTCCTTACGATGTACGAGTGTAATCATCCCCTCATTTCAACCTTCAGCATTGGCGTCACATTGGATCACACCGTAATGAGAGCTTAAATGGGATTGTGCAAAGCAAAAAAGTGTCTCATGTGATTAAATGTCAACAGCAAGTCTATGTACAATCATGGACGAAAAACGTATTATTGTGCAGAGGACCAAGGTTCCCCAGTAAAGTTAATGTTTAAGGGGGATATTTTTGCAAAAGAGATATTGCAGCAAAGCAGAGATGTATGTCCTAGCCTACAACATAAGGTTAACTCTATTTGACCCTATTATTCCCTCAACTGCAGTTTGACAACTCAATTAGCAACTATCTTTAGACAAGCGTCTGCGTGTGTGTCCTGTCTCCAGCAGAGCCCTTAGGCGTGTTGTTGCTTCCCTCATTAGCCATTAAAGAGTCGCTTACCACCATCAGACAAAATGGGAGACACACTAAAGCCTTTTGTGCTGCCCTTATGTAGAAGTCTGAAGTCCCAGCAAGCTTTTTTATTTTTTACAGTTTACATTTTATTATTACACATCCACACTGAGATCTATCACTGGATCGGTGTTCCAGGAGAGAAATAAATGGATTCCACTATCCTTTTTTGTATCTTGATTTGGAGTCGCTGTTCACTAGACAGGCACAATGCACACAAAACAGTCTCGGCCTGTTTATACGTAAGGAGAGTTAACCATTTGTGTCCGCACATTCAGGTTTGAGGTTTGTACTACGTCGCATTACCAGAATCTCAGAGAATTGGAGAAATCATGTTCAGCATACCTCATTTAGACTAGCTTGAATAGCATGCCTTGGATATAATACCTTGTACAGATACCTTGTACAGATACCTTGTCTTGTATAGAATACCTGGTTTAGAGACCTCATATAGAATATCTTGTTTAGCATACCTTCTAAACAATACCTTCTATAGAATACATTGTATCAAATACCTTGTATAGCATACCTTGTATTGAATATCTCGTAAAGTATATCTAGCATAGAATACCCTGTTTAGCATACCTTGCATACGATACCTTGTATAGAATACCTTGCATAAAATACCTTGTATAGAATACCTAGCATAAAATACCTGGTACAGAATACCTTGTTTAAAATACCTGGTACAGAATACCTTGTTTAAAATACCTGGTACAGAATTCCTTGTATAGAATACCTTTTATACAATACTTTTTATAGGATACCTTGTATAGAATACCTTGTATAGAATACCTTGCATGGAATATCTTACCTAATGTCGGCCCTCAGCGTGCTCCTCCCACATCAGCCCTCTTAACTGTCCCTAATCCCCGCCCCCCTGATGTGAACCAATGTGCCCACTGCGTGGACCTCCGTCACAACCACTTTGTGTTTCTGTTCCACATCTTTCTTTTGATGCTGAAGTATGTCTCAGTAGGTGTCCTGGTGAGGATTAAAACTCGATGGACGTTCATTGATAAATACAACAGAAATTAAATAGCACTTCTTAAATCTGTAACTATGGGTTGAAGAACTATAATAGGTAGGATGCACAGTAAACATTTATGTTTACTGTGCATTTACAACCCGGGCCACACGGATATAAACAGAAAAGGAGGCAGAGAAGATGTTAGCGAGCTCCTCATGGAGGTCCTCAACGAGGTCCTCTACTCTTATAAGGTGTGTGTGTCTACGCTTCCAAGCAAGGGTCAAGGTCTCACCCAAAGAGTGAAAATAGAGCATGAAAAGCTTGCTAATGGCTTAAAGCTGTTCACACACACACACACACACACACACACACACACACACACACACACACACACACACACACACACACACACACACACACACACACACACACACACACACACACACACACACACACACACACACACACACACACACACACACACACACACACACAAGCACACACAACCAGTTTGTAGTAACCCACGGGTCCAGCTCTAAATGACATTGGACAACTGAATGTTTGGATGGCTATTTAGGGCCGAGAAATTGGTTGTTTTAACGTCACATCCTATTAGTCAACGATAAGCTGGTTATCTGTAAGAACAATCACTTCTTAGGTTTCAGAAACTAACACATCCTGGTGAAGTCTGCGTTTTATGTAATCGTGACTTAATTTTTTATTGAATTGTATACCATCACTTTTTCTTTCCCACAGGTCCGTTCAATGAGCGAACATTGAGAAAAAGACAAGACATTTACTAAGAAGCATGAATTAATTACATTTCATTTAATAAATTCTACAACAAATCTGTTGAAAACATCTATGTTCGTAATGCTGTTATTAAACACATACATTGTCAGTCCCTGCAGTACAATAACTGCAAAGGAAATTAGGGACATTTTCTGAATGTCCATTTGTGGCTTCTACGATTTGAAAAAAAGTCTCTACATATATAGGATAAATATTTATATTTTCTGGAGTTCTCCGTGAACGGCTCTTTAGGTTTAGTTTCATTTCATTGAGTTCCTCTCTGTGGAGATGTGTTGTGCCGAGCAGTGAAAGGGAAGCTGAGAGGGAATCCTCTGATCAAACATGATGCAGCCTTCAGAGATGGAAACATTGGGTTTTCAGCTTTCAAGGACAATGTCCAGATGAATGCAGAAACGCTACCGTAGGTTAACGTCTGTAAGGCTTGGCTTGTAGGCAAAGGCAGAACTTTAATCGCTTTTGCGGGCTTTCACTAATTTGTACGATGAAAACATATACATCATATGCACCTTCACCATCCAATAACATCAACAACACTGAGGAGCATTTCCTCCACTATTAAACATCCATGAGCCCTTCTCTCCTAAGTTGCACAAACACAAACTGTAACACATGGTATGAATGGGGTGACCTCCCTTCCACCATGAAACAAAAAACAACAGTGCCATATTACCCTTGTACAAATGAGAGGCTCTTTTAATAGTGTCTGAAGATACTGAGTGGAGGAGACAGCCTACCAACGTCAGCCCACCAAGCTTTATACACTGTCTGGAGTGGGAACCACACACACACAAACTCACACAAACACACACACACACACACACACACACACACACACACACACACACACACACACACACACACACACACACACACACACACACACACACACACACACACACACACACACACACACACACACACAAACACACACATACACACACAAACACACAGACACACACACGTACTCACACTCATACACACAAACACACCACCTAACACACACACAAACACACACACACACACACACACACAGACACAGACACACAAACACACACACACACACCCACACACATACACACACAAACACAAACACACAAAAACACACAAACACACACGCTAACAAAAACACACACAAATAGACACACACATACACACACACACACACACACACACACACACATAAACACACAGATAAACACACCTACACTACGACACACACAAACACAAACACACACACACATACTTACACTCACACACACACACACACACACACACACACACACACACACACACACACACACACACACACACACACACACACACACACACACACACACACATACACACACACACACACACACACACATGACTTCAAAATTAGGAACTTTTGAATACGTAATACAACAATAAATTCCAAAAGGACACTTAAAGAAGAATTCCACCGATGGAGACATGAATCTGTATTGAAAGTGGGTCTTATATTCAGTTGAATAGTAGCATAAATTTCTAATTTCGTGCCTTCTTGACCGAGAAAAGGTAAACCGTGACTTTTTGCCGCTTGCGGATTGAAGAAGACAACTCCCACTATGCCAATCAGTGTTCACTCTCTGCAGTCCAGTGTGAACAGTAGCATGGAGGAGAAGTGATTGTTGCCGTTCGCGAACTCCCGGAGCTCTATATCTAAATAATATACTATTATATAATATATAGGTGTCTATATAATAAATATGATATAATATATAATGTCACGGCCAAAAGCTGTCTGCGCCTCCGTGTGATATTAAGAATTAAAGACTGCGTCGGTATCTCGGACGTCTCTGGTACTTCCACAACAAGTAAAGACTCTTATTGGGGGTTATCTCAGCCAGAGTCCTCCACGGGTTTGGGTACCCGACGGGTGACCCGCACAATTTGGATGAAACAGGGGAAAAACATGTACCGTGTCGGACACGGCTGCTGGTCGGGTCGGACGCGGGTATATCGATTGCGAGCGAGACTTCTCTGGTGCTGGAGATGTTATTCAGGAGCAGAGGAGTCAACTTAAACCATTCACAGTGGATGATGTGCTTTTTTTGCACAGCAATCTAAAACACCAGACCAAACACCAGCTAGTGCAATTCCCGGGCGTTCCGTCTAATGTGTCTAATTTTCCTTCGGGTGCGGGTCGGGCGTCGGTATCAATTTATCCCGGGTCTGGTCGGGTGCTGAATGTAATTCGCAGGTACGGGCGGGTGCGGGTTTGCAAAATAAGACCAATGTATTGATTCTCGGTCATGGTGGAGAAGGAATTGGGGGAAGGAACGTTGGCTCTGACTCTCTGAAGTCTATATTGAACTGCAACTTCAGATTGATGTGGAAGGACCAGAGACGTCAGAGAACCCGACGCAGTCGTTTATTCATAATATCATCTCATACATATCACTTCCACATCAATCTGAAGTAGACTGAACAGCGACATGGAGGAGAAAGGGATTGTTGCCCGCGATTGTTGACCGCGATTGTCTGCTGCCCGCTGCCCGCTGCCCGCTGCCCGCTGCCCGCTGCCCGCTGCCCGCTGCCCGCTGCCCGCTGTCTATATATTGTATTATATAATTTACATATAGAGGTCCGGGTCTCCCGCCAGAGCTCCCGTAGTAGCCTATTCTAGAATATCTTATAGAACACGGCCAAAAGCTGTGTGCGCCGGATGATATTATGAATTAACAACTGCGTCTCTGGTACTACATCATTGCTTGTGTGATCTACCGGTCACACCGGTCACACAGTAACGTCAAAGTCCATACCGTAGCGCAAATTCACACTCTCTCTACGGTTACCGTTTATACCATGCACCCCTAAGTTCCACCCATTGGCAATGAACTGTAATAGGTCTGTAGCGTCAGTGGGTCCGACCCCCTTGGCGGGTTTGAAAATGAGTGCTTGTAGTTTTTTAGAGCCCCCCCACCTTACACTTCCTGCTTTAAATCACGCCAAATTCGGTATTTTGCGTTATTTAAAGCAGGAAGTGTTAGAGGTAGATACAGATTTCTCCCGTTTCAGGGGAAAATGATGGAATGATGCAAGACCATTCAAAAATATGACTGGGTTTCTAACGATACAAAGCTTAATGCAAATGTGTGAAGTGACCCTTTAAGTTAAATATTTTATGTTGGCTGCGATGGATATAGAGACTCTTATGTAGCCCCTACTTTTTAGATATAATTAAATAAACTTCTTCAATTGAATGGTCTGCAAGGCCTTTTCTTCTGAGTGGAGGGGGTAAAGTCTTCCCAACTCTTTCATATTATCATGTTCACTCTTTCAATTTGCAACTGTAGATACTATGATGGATCAATTCACAGGAGCACATGACAGCACCAGCTCCATTCAGAGTCATTGTCTACCTCTTTGCTGCTGCTGACGTGCATTGCAGCATTCTATTGCAGATGCTGTTTTTATGTTTTATGCTTTTAATGATTGAAATGCTGTTCTTTACTAAGATAACACATGATAAGATTGTACTTTATTGATCCCGGACAGAAAATGTGGACGCCACAGCAGCAAGACCGGGACAGTAGTAAAATAAAAAAAGTTGAAAACAATATATGCATGTAAAATGCTTGTATTCAGAATCAGACTGTCAGAAATGTTAAAACATTTGAATCAGCAGAAAATATAAGTAATGGTTAGGATAATAAGTTTGATAAACATTTTCCCAGAACTGGGGAAAACAGACTTCATGTATACAGTATCTGATATGTTCCTTTCAATCAAACAATTGCTAAAAATAAG
>NC_079414.1:5457767-5461375 GCF_026213295.1 Gadus chalcogrammus | reverse complement strand
TTGTTTAATATTTAAACTGCTTTGGCAAAGTAAATTATTTCCCATGCCAATAAAGCTCTTTTGAATTGAAATCAGAGAGAGAGAGAGAGAGAGAGAGAGAGAGAGAGAGAGAGAGAGAGAGAGAGAGAGAGAGAGAGAGAGAGAGAGAGAGAGAGAGAGAGAGAGAGAGAGAGAGAGAGAGAGAGAGAGAGAGAGAGAGAGATAAAGGGAAGACACCATAATTTACAGATGAATTATGAATGATGCTTGTTTATATATTAATAATAGACCAAAAAGTGAGCTTCAACTTACGAATAAGCCCCTCATGAATATGTGGATCTTCTCAAATCCTTCTCATCCATTGTGGCATCAATGTAGTGTAAGTGTAGATAAAACCCACTGAGTTAGTTCTTCATGGTGGAGGACACCAGCGAGCAGCCAGGGGCCTCAGTCAACCCCAACCAGACCAAGGGGCAGAACATGGGTGTGCTCAAACTACACTGAGATCATAGTCCAACTTCGGTTTATTTTATTGTCAAATAAGCAGTCTCGCAAGGACCTTCTGGCCACGACAATACAAAAGGCTGAAGTCTGAGACATCATTAGAGTTTTGAAGGAACAAAGGAGACATGCAGCATTGGCTACACATATCAGCCATGTTGTACGTATCCATTTATTCATAATTATCAAAGTTAGAAAATGGGCTAGCCTGATATTCACTGCTGTATTGGATCGGTATTGTCACTTAACGTGATGAAAAACGTACAATAATCATATCACATCACAGAGAGATGTATCCAACACACACTGACCAAATATCTCGTCTAGATACCTGTTGAAGATTTCATTAATACACATATCAGAGTCAGCTAATAAACTCAAATATAAATCATATGTTGTTTGTTGGGGTTTTGTTAGTCTTTTTGAGAATGTTGGTGGATAAATTGAATGGAGAACATCTTATCAAGGGAGTTGGCAGTGTGTTAAGTGCTGGCTTCATGCCACTCAGTAACAAACATTAGTTGGTATACAAACACATACGTTTTGGTGTCAGGCTCCCTCTTTGCCCTCCTCAGACGGCAGCGGGGTCCTCTGATGGGAGTCGGTCAAAGATGCGAGCTCAGAGGCTGCATTAATACCCCAACGTACTTTAGAAAGGTCCACAACCGCAAGCTTTCTCTGAGCTCTGATGGGTTAATTTTAAAGAGTCATACCCATGGTGCTGGCTCTTGTACAAACATATATTTTGTTTTCTTTCATAAAGCTCTATTATTTGGTCAAAACAACTCATTTAATTCTCATCCTATTTACGGGATGTCTTCAAACCAAAGTGACTTCACCTGAGCCCTGGTGTGTTTACCTTCACTGAGGGCTGTGTGTTGTGTCGCTGGTTTACACTTTTTTTTGTGGGGGAATTCCGATGCTGATGTGAAGATGTGTTGAGACACATCACCTTGCTTGATATGCAACTTTTTGAATGGAATGGATCGATTGACGTTATATTCGCAATTGACTGAAAATGCAACTTCTGTCCGTCCCAAATTGAGGGCGGTGTGTTCAGCACTCGGTTCTTCTTTAAATGTCAGTATTCTGAAAAACCTTCGGGCACTGACTCACAGGACAAGACCTTGAGTACTTTCTATGTCTGTTTTAATTTTACACATCAACACGTTGTTGATCTAAAATCAGGACGCAAGCCTCAGGAACATCTTTCAGGGTAGAATAACAAAGAAGAAAAGAACCAAAAAGCAATGAGGAACTGTAATGAATCTACAAAAAAAGCCTTGCAGGGTGGTTTGATATTGCGTTACTGAGGTATTGAGTCTCACCTCACCTGGATTTCCCAGTCTTCTAGATGTTTTACTACAGGATTTACGGCTTGACCAGTCCAGGGAAGTACCCTATTAACCAGAAAATTGCTACTAATCTGCACCACACACCAGCTATGTGTGCATGCTTGAGTTTACTGTGTGTGTGTGTGTGTGTGTGTGTGTGTGTGTGTGTGTGTGTGTGTGTGTGTGTGTGTGTGTGTGTGTGTGTGTGTGTGTGTGTGTGTGTGTGTGTGTGTGTGTGTGTACGTATGTACACGGTTACTGTGTGGGTGGGGGGGGGAGTGTGTGTGGGTGTGGGTGTGGGTGTGGGTGTGTGTATGTGTGTGTGTGTGTGTGTGTGTGTGTGTGTGTGTGTGTGTGTGTGTGTGTGTGTGTGTGTGTGTGTGTGTACGTATGTACATGGTTACTGAGTTAGGAGGTCATGGGCTGTAAAACTATGGTGGTGGTCCTTGCCTTATGTATCTGTGTGTGTGTGTGTGTGTGTGTGTGTGTGTGTGTGTGTGTGTGTGTGTGTGTGTGTGTGTGTGTGTGTGTGTGTGTGTGTGTGTGTGTGTGTGTGTGTGTGTGTGAGAGTGTGTTTGTGTGTGTGTGTGTGTGTGTGTGTGTGTGTGTGTGTGTGTGTGTGTGTGTTTGTGTGTGTGTGTGTGTGTGTGTGTGTGTGAGTGTGTTTGTGTGTGTGTGTGTGTGTGTGTGTGTGTGTGTGTGTGTGAGTGTGTTTGTGTGTGTGTGTGTGTGTGTGTGTGTGTGTGTGTGTGTGTGTGTGTGTGTGTGTGTGTGTGTGTGTGTGTGTGTGTGTGTGTGTGTGTGTGTGTGAGAGAGCTTGCGCTGGGGAGGGGTGTAGAAAGACTTCAAACAGAAACCCTAAAATCTGTCTCCAGCCATGCTCTACTCACGGTTTTCATTTTCTATGTGTTTTGTTGCAAGGTATTTCATTAAGAGAACATCAAAAGAACATGAAAAGACCAGAATAGGAGAAGCTAGCAGTAGTGCAGGGTTTTACACTCAGTGGAGGGCACTCTGACTTCCATATACTACCATTAGGGTTAGCCAATCACAAAAACACATCTGCATTTTTACCTATACCTGGACTGTACAATTTATGTTTAAATATTGAATATTTTGTATTCATGGAATGGAATGTCAGTAGAATGCCATCATTCATCATTTATTCTTGCAGCATATTGTGTCAATGTTATTATGAACTTCTAAATAATAGTAAATGTCCCCGATTTTTCTGTATCTGTCTTGATTATTGGTCTCACTTCTAGGCTCACCCCAGATTTCCGTTGAGTTGTAGAGGGACTGTATCTGTTATGATTTGATCTCTGCGTGTCAGTATTTGTATTTTCTCCTTGATGATTTAGAGTACCTCCTCAGTCCGTTCGTTCTGTCATGACAGCAGCAAAGTAAACTTGTACGGAGCAGGATTAGCCGTTTAGTCATCTATGTTTTGTTTGATTTATCTAAACAGGGTGCCCCTCCTCCACGCTTCTGTAAACCATTGTACATTTGGTGGTGAACCCGGAGTAGCAGTAAAACATAAATCACCAGCATAGCTGGCCAGCAGATCTCTCCCCACAGGAGAGAACTAGTCATGTTGGTAACCTTAGCCCCCAACAAGGAAGAGCTGTGCTCGCACAATTTATTTAAGTCTACACAATCATGCAATTCGAGCTTTAATCTATAATACAAATTATATTTATGTTTGTATATATATATATATATATATATATATATATATATATATTATTTTTTTGGTATCAATCACGCAAATTTGAAATTCATTTGTAACCTAAC
>NC_079414.1:5350267-5452767 GCF_026213295.1 Gadus chalcogrammus | reverse complement strand
ACGCCTCTTAACTTCATTAACGGCCTCTTCTGTTTTACAAGCAGGTAATGTGTGAAG
Source organism: Gadus chalcogrammus (assembly GCF_026213295.1). Lineage (NCBI taxonomy): Eukaryota > Metazoa > Chordata > Actinopteri > Gadiformes > Gadidae > Gadus > Gadus chalcogrammus. The sequence continues at coordinate 5,452,710 of NC_079414.1, read as the reverse complement.
AACTCGCGGACCTAAAACAAATTAGAGTAAATCACACGGCGTCCACTGCTGCCTGCTCAGACAGTCTGTGTGCGGGTATAGGCGTTTGTGCGTTTGTGTGCATGCGTGCGCGTGTACGGGTCAATGTGTGTGTGTGTGTGTGTGTGTGTGTGTGTGTGTGTGTGTGTGTGTGTGTGTGTGTGTGTGTGTGTGTGTGTGTGTGTGTGTGCGTGTGTGTGTTTGTGTGTGTGTGTGTGTGTGTGTGTGTGTGTGTGTGTGTGTGTGTGTGTGTGTGTGTGTGTGTGTGTGTGTGTGTGTGCGCATGTGTGTGTCTGTTTCTGTGCGTGTAACGGCCAATGCGTAAAGAATACCATAGAAAGAAGCATTTCAATAATAATTCTAAATATAAGTACAATGTCTACAAAACCACCGCTTTAAACACAGACCAGCTTCAGAACAGTTTGCTGCTGTCATCAGTGTTTGGCCAGAGGCTGATAAAGAACATCAAAACATTAATCTATTCGTGCATATCAAAGCATCTTTAGCATTTCGAAGAAGAAAACAGAGGGACATAAATAGGGAGGACTATTCAAGGCGCCATGTGGAACCTCTGCCCTAAACAATCTGGTTGTTAAGATATATTTTTTGTCAGCATATTCAATTGTGCTGTGGTTTACACTTATCCCAGTGAGGGAGACATTGGCAAACTGCACCTTTCCCTGCGTACCTTGTGGATCATCCAAGGTCTGACACCAGGGACCAACCGGCCAGTCAGGGGCCAGTAAGGGGCCAACCGGCCAGTCAGGGACCAACCGGCCAGTCAAGGGCCAGTAAGGGGCCAACCGGCCAGTCAGGGGTTAACCGGCGGCCGACCGGCAAGTCAGGGGCCAACCGGCCAGTCAGGGGTCAACCGGCCAGTGAGGGGCCAGTCAGGGGCCAACCGGCCAGTCAGGGGCCAGTCAGGGGCCAGTCAGGGGCCAACCGGATAGTCAGGGGCAAATCGGCCAACCGGGGGCCAGCCGGCCATTCAGAGGCCAACCGGCCATGGGACCGACCGGCAAGTCAGCGGCCAGTCCGGGGCCAACCGGCCAGTCAGGGGCAAGTCAGGGGCCAGTCCGGGGCCAACCGGCCAGTCAGGGGCAAGTCAGGGGCCAGTCAGGGGCCAGTCAGGGGCCAGTCAGGGGCCAACCGTCCAGTCAGGGGCCAACAGGCCATCCGGGGGCCCACAGGCCAGTCAGGGGCCAAACATCCAGTCAGGGGCCAACCGTCCAGTGAGGGGCCAGTCAGAGGCTGACTGGCCAGTCAGGGGCCAACCATCCAGTCAGGGGCCAACTGGCCAGTCAGGGGCCAAATGGCCAGTCAGGGTCCAACTGGCCAGTCAGGGGCCAAATGGCTAGTCAGGGTCCAACTGGCCAGTCAGGGTCCAACTGGCCAGTCAGGGGCCAAATGGCCAGTCAGGGTCCAACCGGCCAGTCAGGGGCCAGTCATCCTACGGATCTGGACATTTCCTTCTCAAACTGTTCAGTAATGCAATGTGAAGTCTTGGTTTCCTTTGGCCAAAGGTAGGCCAGAACAGAGTAGGATCGCCTCCAGCAAAATATGAAACGACAACAGGCAGCTGTTTGTTTACTTTCCCTGCAGTTGAAGCCATGTTTCAAACATCATGTTACAGTTGCCAGGACGTTTGGTAAAACACGTTAACTGGGGCAATAAATGTTAAAATGTAAACAGCAATTTCGAAATATGCAGATATGTGACGCACCAGAAAAAAATTGAGGATTTTTTATAGCTATCGATTCTGGAAATAGATTTATTTATTAGCAGCTGTAATGATCAAAAATACTATTATTTGTAAAACATTGACTTTTGGTATTTATTGAATACCTAACTTTTATTTGTTTCAGATTGGATAATTATCAAGAACAAGAGAATGGGTAAATCCTTGTCATATTTCTGTGGAGAAATATTGGCCAATATTGACCAGAGTGATGAGCCAGACAGATTGAAATTTTTGAAAGCATGCAAGCAACACTCACAAAATCTATAACCACAAAGACTATCAATGCATAATTCAAATGCATTGATAGTCTCAGTTGTAAGTCTTCGGGATGTTGGCATAGATAACATTTAAGGTTAAAGGGATACACTGGGATATCTATAACTTGGCGTTTGCTGGGTAGTCTGAGCGGAGGGTTACCTGTCACCGACACACACATCACTGGTCGATTAATCATCACAGACAATGTGATCTGTTTGTTAGTTTGGTTGAGGCACATCACTAAAAGATGAGAGATTATCTCACATGCTATCATGATGATGTCAGCTTTATTCTTTGAAACCAATTTATTTGAGACGTTGGTCTTTGAGCCTCAAAAGGGGAAATTTCAATTGTTTTATTTTGGATGTAACTTTAGAGGTGCCAGCGTCATATAAAAAAAATCTGAGCATTGCAGACTTTGGATGAGGAATACCACAGGAAAGTGGGATTGCACAGTACTTGGTGACCAGATTGTACTTATGACAAGAGCTACTTAACTCAAGTGAACCTTCAATATCCTGTTATTTTATCCTGTTATTATATCATCGTGTTTACAGTTTTTTCCTATCGTTTTCGGTCATGTACCCATACTATGGTCACTTTTCCCTATCACTTAACACAGTGGGCTTTAGAGACACACACCTCTGCATATCTGTTAACCTTTGGTGCAAAATGCACTACAACAACCACACCACAAACAATGCTGCCATAACTTAACACATGTTTCCTCTCAGAACACTATGACCTAAAAAACACTAACATCTTGAAGCATTGCCAATTGCATATATAAAATGTTGCTGTGTCCTCCAGTTTGGCATAGATTTCCTGTAGTGTTGCATTGAAAAAAAGAGAAAAAACACAGACAAACACTTCTTTGGACTACAGTAATAAAGTTTGTAATATTACAGTATGACAATCCAAGCCAAGTATCTGCTGACAGTGTTCATATGTCGGTTTACCTCCCACAAAAGATGTCACAATTGAGTGTGGTAAATGTATTGTAATTGTAAATACAGTAAATACTGTAAGTGTTTTATGAGAAACTGAGAATAACAATTTTCAGTTTTTGTAATGCAAATTACATACAGTAAGTACGTAATATATGATCCAGAAACAAATCACAAACACAACAGTTTTTTTCACTGTGCTTCACTTTTTGGAGATTTTGTCACAGTGCAAGTGTTACACAAAACAGAAAATACATTACAAAAAAATGCAATGCACAAAACCTGCACATACTGTATATTACAATAGTCCAACAGTGGCGCAGAATTGGGCTAATCCCTCCTATCCTCCGCATATGACCACCAGGTGTTTTGCATTGCAAAACTTATCCTCTGTGTTTTGTACAGATCATTGTATGTAGTGTTGCTTTTACGTAAAAAAAGTAATTCCATCCCAATTCACCAAGAACTATGGTGCACAGGGGGAAAAAAATCTAAATTACTGTAAAATAAAATAAATAAACTATAAACTAAATATTTTTTCTTATTCAAACATGTAACTTCATTTGTCTGTCCAAATGCAGCATCTTTCCATCTACAGTGATCTAAATTACTGTTTAGATCACTGTACTGTTACTGTTTTGAACAGAAAGTTCACTGTTTTGAACAGAGTATCTAAACATTGGTAAAATATGCTGTAGTTCCACAGCGTTTTGCCGGTAGTGAACATTGACTGGGGCAGGTATCCATGAAATTTGGAAGAAGGCATCATTGCCAGCATTTGTATCTTAGCATAGGGGCAAGTAACCACAGTTTGGTTCACATGGTCTACTGGTATGCTCACTGTGTGAAGTGTTTAGGGAATGTGAACATGGTTTAGGTAAATTGCCTAAAACGATAGGAAAAAACTGTAATGATATTCAGGACACACAGCTTGATGACATCTATCAACATGGTCTAGGTGGGGTAGGCACGATAAGAGATGAACCAGATGGCTTTCCAGGTCACCTTTCACATTATGGATTCCATTCATGTCTCTGATAAGAAGGTCCATAACTGGTAGGACCTGAGAAAACTAAGCAAAGGGCTGGATAAGAATCACTATGTTGCGATGCCAACGGCAAGTTAGGGACATTAACATTCAGTACTTGAACATTAGCGTGGTGCAGCACGTGTAAATCTATTTATCTAGGAAGTACTGGGAAAGATTTATATGGGACTAGTCGTTATAGTCTAACCTTTGTTGGGTCTGCTGGATGAATTAGGAGTATTGAGTCCTCTGCAGAGTATTGAACCGTCCAACTCAGGTAAAGACCAGTCTTGGCTGTTTGAGAGCGGTTCCTTGCTGGGCAGGATCCATACACAATTACATTTGTATTGTGAATCGTACTTGACTCGGTCAAAAATGTATTTGTATTTTTTATATCCTATCAGGCATGCCAACGTAGAAGCTGTGAGACCACCACAAAACTATCCGACTACTATATATTGACTATATAACATGTTTGAGGACCTTAATACATAAGGACCATGGTTCCTTATGTAATCTGGGAACCATAACATTGGAACTCAAACATTGTTAGTTTGCTTTGGCTTTAGGCCCCTCTTCCTCCTCCATTGCCCATGCCTTTTCTGTGTGGAATCATACACCTGGCCTAGCCCCTCGCGGTTGATCCAGCTCCAGCATAATTTAACCCACTTCCACACATGTTGATTGATTTGAAAGTGACCAGAGAAAGGATTTTATATTATTATCATGATTTGCTTCTGACTAGACTCTTAAATCTAGGTCCTATAGCTGAATTAAAGGTGAAATGTATATCATTTAGTGGCAGCTAGCGGATTAATTTGGCAGATATGGGATAAATTATTCATAATGTTTTAATCCCTTGAAAATAAGTGTTTTTGTTACCTTAGAATGAGCCTTTTATAGCTATAGGGAGGGGGTCTTCTTCAACAGAGCCTGCCGCATGTTTCAACAGTATCTCTGTGCTGATCAACAGTTCTAGAGAGGCTAAAGCATGACCACAATGTGGAACAATTAACATTCATAATCGCTATGTGACTTGTAAACTATGACCAATAGTTTTACAGACCAAATACCAAACCAAATACTTTTAATAGTTAGCCTAGAATTGCATTAATTTAAAGTTTAAAAAAGTCACTTTTCATATGTGTTTTCATTAGTTTTCTAAAAGCTGCAACCAACAGATGAACAAATTCTATATTTAATGCATCATTTTTTTGCATTTCAACTGTTCAAACCATGTGCAACAAATTAAATGTTGAGGCTAAGTCCGGGTAGTGTGTGTGTGTGTGTGTGTGTGTGTGTGTGTGTGTGTGTGTGTGTGTGTGTGTGTGTGTGTGTGTGTGTGTGTGTGTGTGTGTGTGTGTGTGTGTGTGTGTGTGTGTGTGTGTGTGCATGTGCTTGGGGGTGGTTGGTGGGTCGGGGGCGGGGGGGTAGGGGTTGGATGTCAGTAAGCCAGGCTCCTCAAAGAGATTTATGGCCACATAGCATCTCGGCACCACCTATCCCCTCACCTCTCACTCTATCAGGGAAATGAAAGTCTGACAGAAAAAAGAGAGAGACAGCGCGAGACAGCGGAAAGAGATGTAGACAGAGAAAGACAAAGAGACAGACTGAGAAGCATGAAGTGAGGCATCAACGGGCAGCTGGTTAACAGATGTCAGGAGTTGATAAAACAGCTTACTTTCATGTATATAGTTAGCTTGCTCAGAGCTGTAAGCTGTAGTGCTTCATCTCACTAGCGTCTAAACCTTGACGATTAATAAGATTAATACCTTTAATAAGAAATTCTGCTCATTATACTGTATAAGCTATTCGATAAGTTCCCAGAAAGTTCCAGCAGAGGAAATTTAATAATTTGTCACTGCAACCTGTGCTTGTGAGTTGATGCTATGGGATTTAAAAAAAAAAAAAAAGCTCTTATTTAATTCCCTCATATTTTATGAAAGAGTGTTGGAGCACAGTTGCCTCACAAGTTGACCAATTAGAGGAGGATGTGTTTAGCACGGTTCCCTCACTAGTGGACCAATGAGAAGAGGGTGTGTTTATCATGGTTCCCTCACAAGTGGACCAATAAGAGGAGGCAGTCTCCCATTAGAAGGTGCACCGTGGTGCAGTATGCTGGTCATCTAAGTGTTGTGGCACACAAAATGTCTTATCTAATTTAAAATAGCATCCTGTTTCTTGGTGTTTTCCCCCATGGATCTGATTTAGCAATGATAAACAATAGGATGTACATGTAACGTGTCCAGAAAACCAGTGGTAATATCAAAACAGTGGTAGGAGGTGATTCAACTAGTGGCCAGTAAAATGACATCCAGTCCTGATGAGCTAGCACAGAGGGCAGTGATAGGCCGACAGCAGGGAGAGGGATCAGCAGCTGTCTCTGCCACGAGCCGGAGGCTGAGACAAAGCAACCCGTTTCTGAGGCCGAGCCTTTGTGACAGTTCAAGGACCCGAGTAGGATCCCATTAAGCTCCTATGGTAGGACTCTGCGGCACATCCTCCCTTTAAGTTGTTTAACTTTCTTTTTGTTCTACTTCAGACAGTAACATTACTGTGCACAGACTAGAGGAAGTGGGGGGGGGGGGGTAAGCGGGGGTAAGTTATGGAAATGGTAATTAAACCCAGCCAATACGGTTCATCTGGAGCCGTACAAGGCTCCCCTACATGCCCGTCTGTACTGTTGGGCGCGTAACATAGGATGTCGTCAAGGCTACATATAGTTCTGCTTGGGTCATTCAGCAGGCCTGCAACAGACTCCTAAATGAGACTATTAAACAGGTTGGCCCCAGAGGTTTATTCGAAAATCCCATCATCAATAATGAAAGCTAAGTTAGGACATTTGGAGAAACCAGCCAGAGAAAACCTTGATTTTTAAAGTATCCAACCGAGAAAAAGCCCACCCCTCCCTTCAAGCCTCGTTCAAAGCCTCTCCCTCAAAACACGTGAGGAGCTCGCTGTAGCTTTAGCAACAGGTTGGCCAGGCTTTTCTGGAAGTCTGGGGTGAGGCGCAGTGAGTGCATGGGCAGAGTGTTAACGGGCAGAGTGTGAACAGGAAGAGTGTCCACGCCAGGCAGAGTGTCCACGGGCAGAGTGTGGATAGGTAGCATACAGACACAGGTATTCAGACAGCTGATCCGTCCATTCATTTGGTTGAGGCCGAATGAAATGGACAGGCTTATTACGGGCTCATATGATTATTGTTGTTTCTTTTGTTTTATTGATCTAAAAAATGCATTTAAAAATAAACATCGTACCCTAGCTTTAAATAAGATAATTAAATACAACCAGACCATGTTAAAGAGTTAGAAAATGTCAACCTCATCTTCATTTCAGTATCCTTCATACTACTTAATATATTGACTGCCTCTAACCTACATGGGTCTCCATTGAGAGATATGAAAGTCATGTAACTATGTGTAGAAGTGCATTATTATTTTACCCCTACAATTAGATACAAGTAGATAGGCACATTTGAATATGCAGATATGTAATATTCCTGCCTGGCTATGACAATATGAGCGAGCAGGGCTTATGGCGCGTAGCTCAGGCTGGCCATAAATCTAGAGCAAGGCAGAGGATAAGAGAGAGAGAGACACTGGAAAAAACACTACCATATACTTCTCATGCTCATAATATATCTGAGCTCTCTCTTGTGCTGCAGCAGCTGCAATCTATTGTTAAGTGTCACAGGTAAAATGTGTAGGCCTACGGAAAAACTTCAGTGTATCTCACTGCATCACTATCAATCATTATCAATAGAGGACGTCTGGCCTAATGTTGGGATCAGTAATTGACTCATTGTAGGATTTTCTGGCATAAATAATAACGCATTCAATCCTAAAAAACATCCTATCCCTCCTCATTCTATTGTATTGTGAGTTAAACGCCCTATATTATCCGAAATTGTTAGTGATCCAAACCTAAATAAACCTAATTATTATTAGAATAATTACTTTTGTGTTCAGAAACCCCAAGAAGAGCTGTTGGGTTACAAGGGTGCATGCCCATAAGGCTGTTTCCTCAGAATTCTCCTAAAATATATGTATCTTTGATAGTGTTGAGTTTTTCTACTATGTACCCCAACCCTCAGTGAATTGGTATTGAAATGAAATGCAGAAAACATATTTTGCCAATATATTAAATATATATTCAAATGAACCCACATAAATAATTATTGGCATTGCTCTGTGCAGTAAAGATATTTCAGTTCTCTAACGGCTGATCCACTACAAGTTTGAAGGAGTATTAATCATTCCATTCCATTCCATGCATAAAAATAAATATTACTCTTGTATTTTTTGCCCCAAACAGTGATGGAAAAAAAGGTAACAGCAGAAGAAATAAATAAACCCCCCAATTTTACAAGAATATAAAAACAACCCGTTAAATCGGCACATTTATGTCTATAGTGGAAACATTTTGCGTCATACTAAAGAATAATATTAACCGACATTGAACAGCACATAAACAACATGAGCGAAATAAAACATATTATATTGCAGGCCTATTAAGCCTTCCAAATAATATATATTAAGTTTTCAAAAATAATTAAAGTCAATAAATTTGCAGAGACAAAAAACAAGTGAGGTTTCCCCTGAACATTCATGAAAGCCATATCCATGTGAAACGCATGAGAGGGTAATATCCATAATCCATCGCTCAGGACAGAGGTTTGTTTAAAGCCTGATGTCCGTAGAGTGACAGCAACATGTATCGTAGCTCTCTGCCCCTGTGGCCGTGTTTTTGTGAAAAGGTTATTTCTCCCTGCCCATAGCTTTCCCTTCTCGTTTGCAGTACATAAAACACACCACCCCTGCAACATTCATACACACAGACACAAACACATGCATAGTAAAAACACACACACACACACACACACACACACACACACACACACACACACACACACACACACACACACACACACACACACACACACACCCACGCATAAATACATAGGTCAAGTGTCAGAGGTCATGTTGTGTCTGGAGAGGATTTACTCTTTTACCTTGATTTCTCGCTTCGTCTCTCAGTCTTCCACTCACACACGCACATACACACACGCACACATACACACACGCAAACCACCAAAACACTCTCACCAAAACACTCAGCCCACTTACCACCACAGTCAAGACATTGGCTGCTAATCACAGGGCTACTTGACAGACCCATTTTTCATGAATATTGAGCCAGGGTTTAGCTATCTAGTTATTTCATGAAGTAAGGAGAAATATCTGTTTAAAACAAAGTGATTAGAAACAGAAATTGAGTTGCTCCTGGAAGATGCATTATTTTATTACTCGCCTAGTCATTCCCTAAATTTGTCTTTCGTTTTGAATGTGTATGCCATTTCGCTCTTGTTATTTTCTAGGTAACAATGTCATATGTAATGATAGGACAACAATGTATTCAGCAAGAAAATTAGAAATTTGATGGGAAAAGGGATGTGTGTATGAACAAACTAAATCACCTCAATGGTTTATTAATAGTATACATAAGTATGTATTTGTGATTATTTACATGAATTTACCTAGAGATGGTTTTGATGTTTTGGCTACATAGATTTTTCTTTATTTGTCCATCGTCCAAGGTTTTACTTGTTAAATATTATTGATGTTGATTGTTGCTGATCAATGAAGTGAAGACCGGAAAAACAGCTCAGCTTGGTATATTTTAACAACTAGGCTACTATAATATTAAAATGGTGATGAATGATAATGGTATGATCTTAGTTCCAAGGCTTTTGTGGCGGGTGTCAGGCTGAAGGGGTGCTGGGGTACACAACACAACATCAGCTTGGCTCTGGGCTAAGGCTCCAGAAATGTCATCATGGCTTGTACTGAATAACTTCATGGGACCAAACCCATTTGTTTATGACATTGTTTTGTAGCTGGATGATAACCTGGACTATACATTCTATATATTCATGACTTGACTTGGTTTGCTTTTCATAGGATATAAAATGTCAGCGGTTTTATGTGCGTTTGTTTTTGGACTAGAACCCAATATAATCATATAGTTAAACATAAGGTACAGTACGTTACATTAAACATTTCACTGGTATTTTAAATTCAACAACTACCTTATCAAAGCCTGACTAGGCCTTGATAATGACATTAATAATACAAATAGTCAGCAAAATAACTGTAAAACTTGTGCCGTTTATTATAACAGCAGGGAGTTCAGAAGTAAATTAACAACATAGGCATAAGAACCATGGTCTTAGTGTAATTTGATTAATCATAAAAAAATTGCAGTATTACATTTTGTACAGTGATGTCAAAGTCTGGTTATTCCCACCGATTTAAATCTTTTACAGAGTCGAACAATTTGCTATGCTTCATTAATTTCTGTGTTGTTCGAGGTTACCTGATGGAGCAAGGGCTTCATGCTCACTAAAACGTTAGATTGACGAGATGCTACAACAGTGCTGCTACAGCGGCCAGAAACCTCCTTCGTAAGTGAGACCTTTCTGATCGGGACCATCTCCCCCCCACCCCCCCTACTTTTGGTTATTCTTCTGGCCAATGTGAGTGAGCAGATTCTGTGCATTGATGAATCTTTATTGCTTCCCTGGCTCCGCTTTCAGGGTGAGCACACGTCGTCATGAATCAATCAGCAGCCTTCGTATTCAAGTGCAACATCAAAGACTTCTCCTGGGCGCTCCTTTACATACTTGGATATGAAAAGCCATATTTCATGACACTTGGGGCTTTGGACATCCAATAGTCATCATATTCACAGAGAGTGACTCACACTTTGTCCCGTATGCGGCCTTACGACAGGTGCACGTTTTCACAGTGTGTTGGTGGATTTTCAGGGTTGGGGTTAGGGTTAGGGTCTTCAAAACCTTTTCTCTTGATTTTTGTATTTATACACAAAAAAAATAGTTCAAATTGTGCTTGTTAGCATTGATACATTCTTACCTATGGTGGAACTCAATCACCAGTCTCTATTCTTCAGTGCATTATAGAACATGGGCTGCAATTGGATGTCTGACAGTAAAGTGGGCTGTACTAGGCAGCTACATGGCCAATCAAGTAAATGTTGTCATAGAGATGCCCCACAAAGTCATCTGAAACGTTGTGGGCTGCGCGTCGCGTGTTTCTGATGAACTCCCTCTTGGACATTTTGTTTTTGACGTGGGGGCTCGTCAGGTCGATGGACAGCAGGATCAGACTGTAGCACAGGACGTAGACCGCATCTGAGAGGAGAAGGGAGAACAAATCAACAAAACTGACCATAGTGCATAAAACGGCTTCAACACTGCATAAAGTACAAGGCAGTAAAGCGAACATATGCTCAGACATCAAGGTTAACGTGTGGTGCAGAGGCCAGTCCATAGGGACTGTTGGTACTGACCGGGGCTGAGGCCAAGCTCTCGAACGAGGGCCGGGTTACAAGTGCAAAACCTCTGGCTGAATTTAATGATGAGGGTCTCCAGGTACTCCCCCCGTTCCTCGGGGGCATGGATGTGCCTGAAGAAACCTCTCAGGGCGTTGGGCAGGAACTGGTTGCTGAAGTTGTGCAGGGTGACCAGCTCGTCCAGGACGTCCCGTCTGATTACAGAAGCAAAAGCAGGAACACAATCACAGCAGAAATTAATGTTCAATGAGAAGGAGCACGGATTCTACCACAGATGCTGACCCTATGATACACTTACATACCATCGAATACAAATAAAAAGTGAATTACCATACTTATAAATAGTGAAAGTGAAGTTGGGGTGTCATATAATTTGAGCATTTCAAAAATAAAACTGGTAAGCCTTCTCCTTTCTCACAGAATACATGTATGTGTATTATGTGTGCTGGCACCTTTCATCGAGGTACATCCTCAGCATCTTACAGTTGAGCCGTCGGGTATAGAAGATAAACTTAGCGAGCTCCATGGGATGGTCCACCAGGATTCCTTTAGACATGAAATAACTGATCCCCTGCGAGGCAAAACACAGACAGGGAGAGAGATGGAGAGAGAGCAGGGCTATCATGTGTCTTTTAAATTGAGGTCTAAAGTAGCCATAATCTTGCTCATGATCCAGATCGCACACAGGCTTACACACACACACCCGCGCACACACGGACACACCCAGGTGCGTGCATGCTTGCATTTGCACACAAACATAAACTTGGATTGTTAATGCTCCTAATGTGTGACAAAGAGTCTTCAATAGTGATAATGAGGCATAACATTGGAGTGACATCATCACATTTAACCTAATACATGTGACGATTCATCCTCCCCTTCACACACACACACACACACACACACACACACACACACACACACACACACACACACACACACACACACACACACACACACACACACACACACACACACACACACACACACACTCACACTCACACTCTTGCCTTGTTATCACTAGGAACACAGGCCAAGGGTTAACCCTTTGGAGTTACCAGGTATGTGTGTGTATGTGTGGTGTGCGTGTGTGTGCGTGTGTTTGTGTGTGTTTGTGTGTGTTTTTCAAAAATTCCCAAAAGATACTGATTTTGTCACTGAAGGTTATTTCAACTTGTAGCTATTGGTGTACTTTGCAAAATATCTGTTATATCATACAGCCTACTCTTTATTGCAATTAGCCTAATAGTCAACCAAATACAGAATAAAATATATAGGGCCTTAAAGGACATTGCTAATTAAAAGCTTCAGCCTCATTACAATGTGTATGTATGTTTGTATGTATGTGTGGTGCATGCAGTGTAAAACCTCATGAGCATTGCCATTGAATGTCAGACTGCCTTCATCCAGCTGCAAGTAGAGTCTCCTGTATGAAAAGCCACTGGGTAGCCTCCTGTTATAGATGGAACAGTGACCCCATGTGGACTTGCACAGCCTGGGAGAGACACACAAACGAAGTGCAGAAAAGCAACATGTTAAATTTGATTTGTTCTTTTTTACTCTAGAAATAAATCACCCATTTTTTATTAAAGATAAATTATATTAATGACGATGACATGAAAATGTTTGTATCATATAATATCAATACATAAAGCTATGAGCAATACATCTTAACAGCTTTAACATATCTGGTTAATTATAACTGATTCTTTGGCCGATGATGAGTGAATTTAAAAAAATGAGGCGAATGAGCATGAGTCTTACCCCTGCCAAAGATATTCATCATGGCCCAGGTCCTGCCAAACACAGCCTGCCAGGCACAGGTCAGTAGCGTTAAGATAAGACAGGATGGTGATGCTTAGTTCTGGCGGGAGCATCTCCAAATCTATAAACCTGTGCTGGGCCCTTCCTGTCAATAGATACGCAGAAATTAAGATAAGTCAAGATCAAAAGATACATCTTTAGTGATTATTTATATGTAGAGACAAGTAATAGAAACATTTAAACGGTACCCTTTTGTGTTAGGAATAACTAAATTGAGTTTAGCAGCATAAGAGCCCGGGTTGATGTCAAAGCAGAGACAAAGCTATGAGGTTAAACCAGTGCTCTGTCTTGGAAAAGACCAAAAGTCTAAAGTTGAGTTATTCTCTTAGGGTGAATATATCGATTATTACTAAAATTTAAATGTAATGCTGGTTTGTTCATACCACCCCTCCTGAGTAACTGATAGATATCAGTCCCAAGTCCATGGCAGTGTTGGGGGGGCCTGCTTTGGGGGCCTCCTTCTCTTGTGGCTGTATAAAAAAAGCATACAAAAGGATTCATTATTGAATATACACCCTCCCCACAATCATGTCACATGATTTTATTATTCCAACCATTGAAATTAAACTTTTCATATTACCCTAATAGGCATAACTAATGAAAAGAGAACAGAGGGCTTATAAGTTTCTGTATTGGTACGGTTTCTTTGTGTCCAACATATTATGCTGTTTGTTAGTTTAAGCATTGTATCCAGATCAGGGTTAGGCTCTGGGCGCTGTACAACCATTTATGTCTGCTACTTATTTGACCCAATACAGTAGCATTCAGACCACAGTATGAACAGTTACATGAACAGAGAGCACTACGTCCATGTCAAGCAAAACTGCGATATACATGGCAAATGAGGCACAATTGGGTTATGCCTATTATACATATTGGGCTTAGAAGGAACATTTTGAAATACACGGTACACACAGAGAAACGATGTATTTAAATGGTCCCCCCCTTCATAACACCAGTGTTAGTGAGAAACATGTGCATTGCCTTGTTCCCCAGCTCTCTGCTGCTCTCTGTTTGCCAGGTGGTCCACTAACTCCTCCTGTAGCTGCTGCTGTTGTCCTGCGTCCAGTGGCAGCCTCCACAACGCCTGGCCCATCTGTGGACATCACAACCACCCCGGGAAATCCCACCGTCAGCAATCATCTGAATAATATCTGGTCTAGTTCTGAACAGTTACGTTGCTATAAAATGTCCCCGGGGAGGTCACCTAGTTCTGACCTCCCAAAAGCCAAATGTAGACCATAGTAAACATTAGAGATGAACAGATATCTCTCCCATGCCATGATGGTCCAGATTAAACTAACAAGGCAGACCACCCGAGCCAAGTTAAACCTATCTCTAAGAAAAACCTTAATGCATCTATATCTAACCTAATACCTGAACTTAACAATCTTTCACTTAATACCTAAACTTAACCCCCTCTAGCCTAACACCTAAAACGAACCATTCCTTAGTACCTAATACCGTAATGTAACCACCTCTAACCTCAAATCTAAACTAACCATCTCTAATTTAACACCAAAACTAAACATCTCTAACCTCATACCTAAACTAACCATCTCTAATCTCATACCTAAACTTAACCATCTCTAACCTAATACCTAAAACCAACCATTTCCAACCTCATACCTAAACATAACTCTCTAAGATAAAACATAAACATTACCATCTCTAACATGTACCTAAATGTAACCATCTATAAACTAATACCTAAACTCAACCATCTCTAACCTCATACCGAAATGAACCTCATACCTAAACTTGACCATCTCTAACCTATTACCTTATCTTTCTTAACCATCTGTAACATTGTTATACCATAACTTAACCATTTATAATCTTAAACCTTAGACAAGCCTTCTCCATAATACCTTAACTCAACTATCTCTATCCTACCACATAAACTTCACCAGCTCAGCTCTGTCCGTTCAGACAGAATAGTCCTTTGCATAGTCTCTCAGGTAGGGCACCCTGCGTTGTAAACAGTGATGTTGGAAGTATCACCTAGCATGCTTGTATTTTTGACCCGTAGTCCCCGCCTCAACTCCTCTACTATTGGTCCAAGAGAAATTAACCATTGAACTAAGTCAGCGATTTGCTGAAAATCCTATCCATCATAAACTCACCAGGATAGCAAACGAAGCTAGTTTTGAACAGTGCTTTACAGCACTCTATACGTATTGCGTATTCTATTTATTAGTTCATACGATCCAAAGCCATAACGACACTTACCTGGGTTTTAGTGATTTAATTAATCCCTCCGCCGCCCCGACTGTCAACATCGACAGCGGGGAATAACGAGTGTAAACAGAAACAGTAGTTTGGTAT
Source organism: Gadus chalcogrammus (assembly GCF_026213295.1). NCBI lineage: Eukaryota > Metazoa > Chordata > Actinopteri > Gadiformes > Gadidae > Gadus > Gadus chalcogrammus. The sequence goes on along the minus strand of NC_079414.1, from coordinate 5,437,196 downwards.
TAGGCTCAGAGTGTGTCGGTCGTACAGTACTGCTGTTTTTATCCTGACTCCTCCTCTTTTAGATCCAATCTAAAAACATAATGTGTGTGTGTGTGCGTGTGTGTGTGTGTGTGTGTGTGTAACAGTAAAGACACACACACACACACACACACACACACACACACACACACACACACACACACACACACACACACACACACACACACACACACACACACACACACACACACACACACACACACACACACACACACACACACACACACATATTATTAATGTAAAATAATCATAAAAGATTTATTTTTATTCTACAATAAATAAAAATAATGAACAAAGTAAAATCGCGTACCGGGGCGAAGAGCCGGTGCGTGCTATGACGTAGAAAGAAGCGCTTCCGGTTATTTTCACCGCGAAAAACAAACGCTGCGTCCGGCTGGGTCCCAACTGTCGCCTTCCATAGGGTAGGCCTGTACGTTTAACAGTGAGCAGCCTCTCTACATATCTGCCATAACCCAAGAAAGAGTGACGCTAAACTGTGAAACAACTAAAAGGCTTAAACGGAATTTAATCTTTCATTGCTTTAAAGGACATTGGCCCTGCCTCGACAGTTGAACGATGTCCACCGGTGATTTAAAAGGTGCTCTCCGTAAACTGGACTCGTTGTTGCGGGCTATGAAGTATCCAAGAGACGTCGATTACAACGGGTAGGTCTGCAGCCCACTGCAGGAACATACAATTAAGTGGGATTTAAGTGCGATAGTTGGATTTGACATTATTGGCTGGACTCTTTAACTGTTATGTTCCTGTTATGTTCATATATATTCAAGAACACGTACCTAGATTTTTTCCACTCCTTTTTTAAGTTTGTTTAGTCTGGCGATGGTGTCAAATAGCCTGCAGGAAATAGCCTCTATATATTTAGTGGGAGGCTGTAGTGCTGTACTATACTGTAGACTGGCTTGGTAAAGTCCCAGTGTCACCTGGGAGAGGGTCAAGAGTTGTTGTTCAAAAGACGGGAGCAGGGCTTGCTCTCACCATGTCGGGGCCATTGGCAGGATTAGGATTTGTCATTAAGAGCATTGGAGAACGTTAAGAAGTTAGATTAGACCTATGAAGCAATGTTTTTTTTTTTCCATGAAAAATATATAAACATACAGTACATCCATACTGTTACACCACTGCATTACGTCGTCTGTCATTCTACTGCATATAAATAGCACAGTACAAATAGACGTAATGTCATTTTACTAATACCTACATTTAATTAGTAACAAGGTGTAACTGCAACACACCATGCAGTGTATTATCATTTACACAGAGACCACGCATAATTGTCTGAACGTGCATGCCTCAGAGAGTGGTGAAGGTGGGAGGTGAGATGTCCCTTCTCCAGTAGCTGGGAGCTTCTGCTGATATTACCTGACTGCATCTGAAGTTGTTGATATTACAAGCAAAACATGGAGCTGCTGCTGAAGAGTTGCCAACTAGCTACTACAAATGAAACGTCTATCTACACCTAAATAGCGTTTTAATGTTAATATAAGATGACATAACTATGTATTGGGCTTTTTATATATAATATATATATATATATATATATATATATATATATATATATATATATATATATATATATATATATATATATATATATATAAATGGTTACTTCTTGTGAGCTTTTTTGGGGAAAAATGTACCGATTGAGCTTCAAATATGACATAACAACCAACAGAGTCAAGGTATCTGCTGAGACCAGATCAATGTGCATATTTGCCTTGAACTTGGCAGAAACATTTTTATTATTTTTATTTTTTGCAGTGGCGCTGACAATTCATCAGAAGCAGTGCGCTGCTGCTGAATGCATGTAGGGGAAACACTGATATATATATATATATATATATATATATATATATATATATATATATATATATATGCATGCCTTTAGCCAGGAGGCAGGGTGAAACCCACTTTTATCTCCAGCCCCTGGTATCACTGCCTGGGGGGGAGTGGGGATGCTGAAGCATGTCGGTACCCAGTTGTTGGAACACATCCTCCAGTCCCTCTACTGAAAACCAAACAACCCTTTCCTTCAATCCCAGGGCACTGAACTAGAGGTTCACTCAAGCAATATCACACGAGAGGGAGTGCTGTACAATAAGCACGGCTGTGATTCGGTCGTAGGTACGAGGCTGTAGGCCGAGTGCCGAAGATAATCACAGCCGTCCTTATATTCAGTACAACAGCACGACCTCAAGTGTGATATTGCTTTATACAACAGTTCTACAAGCACCATTATTAGTTAACAGTATAAGCAACAAGATCATGATTTGTTTGTTTATTTATTGAATGATTTAATTGGCTCCGCCAACACAAATAGATCCGCAACAGGATTGGGACTTCACTGAACTGTTGCCAATCAACACATAAATAATAATAAATAATAATAATAAAAGATCGTTCTTTACAGCGCTTTTCTTGGTACTCAAATACGCTTTACAAAAAGGAATACATACAGACTGGGGCTGGGCGATTAATCGAATTTCGATCTCGATTTTAGCGTCAAATTATCACAAAACAAATATAATTTGATTTATTTTTTTCTTTTAATTTATTCTTTATTTTTTATAGAAAGTGCATGCAGAACAGCTGGATACATATCTGTACATTATTTTAGATTTGAACATTTTCTTTTTGAACATTTTTTGTATTTTTTTAAATGTGAAATTTCAAAGTTCTCAGTTACAAAATAAATCTGGAAAGAGACATGCTGAATAAATGCATCATGTTTTCAAACTCAAAAATAATTGTTTGAATAATTGTGATTTCAATATTGACAAATTATCGTGATTATGATTTTTTTCCATAATCTAGCAGCCCTAAGTACAGTGAGTCACTCAAACATAAGGCAAATAAACAACACTGCAACAATAGACAACACATTAAGAGAGAGGGAGAGGCTGTAAGATCGCGGAGGATGATTTGTCAGATGTCTTAGGTGGTCCTGAAGAGATTGGAGGAGTGTATCGGAGTTTCGGATGGCTAGAGGGAGGGAGTTCCAGAGGGTAGGGGCGGCGATGGTGAAGGCTCTGTCCCCCAGGGTGCGGTACTTGGTCCTGGTGACAGGGGTGAGAAGGTTGGCATCAGCGGAGCGTAGGGGGCGAGTGGGGGAGTGGCGATGGAGGAGATCGGTTAGGTATGAGGGTGCAAGGTTGTTTAGGGCTTTTTAGGTGGGAAATTGATGCGTTGGTTTATGGGAAGCCAGTGATAAACACATTAGCTTGCTACTTTTCAATCTTAAGCTACATAAAGACCCTTAATAAAAGACCTGTAAAGCGGTGTGATACATGTATAGTTATAAGTCCCAATGCTGTTATACTTTATATCAGCACTGATGGAATGCCTCTTGTCCAATCAAATTACTTGGTCGGAACTAACTATATAATTGGTTGTAAGCATGTCTGGTCTTCCCCTCTACCATCTGTGGGTGCCCCGGGATCCATGTTCATGTTTTAATTGCCTTGGCATATGTGTCCTCCCTCCTTCTACTTCAAACAGATTTCCAGTGGATCTGGCTCTGGACGGTCCAACACAACCGTTCAGCTATTATGGGGCGGGTTTGATACGATGTCAGTTAAAGAGGAGTGCCCTATGGGAGCGCCGTTGATGCATTTTCATTAACAACGAAGATGGCAGATTCTAATTTCTCACACTTTGGTTCCTCTGATTATATTTTTGCCTATCCAATTGCATACAGAGAGATTTTGGTTTGTGCCTGTTCAGTGTTTCCCCCAGGAAATGTCTTCGTGAGCGGGGGGATGGGGCGTCAAGCTGGTCGAGGAGCGGGGAGGGGGGGGCCACTGCCATTTCAATTCCATTCTTATCTTTATTCTTTGTAACTGGTGGAAGTATGTTTCCCTACCCTATGAGAGTTTTGTTCTTTGTTAATATTATAATTATTATTAATGGGGTCCGAGCAAAATGAAAAGTCAAGAACACACTGATGGAAGATATATAAATATGACATATATTTATGAAGGAAAGATGTTGATGTTCCCCTTAATGCCATACTGTGCCTCGGCTTTCAAAATGACTGGGCTGCAGAGCAATGGCCGAATGTCATGTCTAGCATGTTCATAATTGTCGAATCGGGATTCAAACTCTCAAACTAAGGATCACCAGTACAAGGAATTATCCCATTGAGCCACTGACAAACCTGAAATGTATTCTCATTCTCATGGAAAATGTCTATTGATAAGCACACATCCAGAAAACTCCAAGGAAACATTTCACAAACGAATTAAGGGCTTTCTTTAAAGCAAATACCTGAAAAATCGTTGAAATTCTGGGGAAATTAAACATTTGTTGTCAAGAACTCTAATTTAAAAAAAATATTATGATGACAGAGTTCATTATGAAGGAAAAATGGTTAACAAAGAAGTTCCCCTTAATGCTATACTGTGTCTTGGCAGTCCGATTCTTGGAAACTAATGAACCGGAATGTTGATTGCCTAATGAATTTCAGTTGCTGTTCAAATGATTGGCAATGACAGAATGTCATGTTCAGCTTGTTCATAATGCTCTAAACGAGATTCGAACATTCAGCCTAATGATCACCAGTACAAGGCATTATCCCATTGAGCCATTATCCCATTGACATTCCTGAACTGCATGAAGCCTCATTCATATGTTGAAAGTGTCTATTGATAAGCACACACTATCAAGAAAACTCCAAGCACACATTTCACAAGAGAATTTATGGCTTTTTTAAAAGAGTACAGATCAGAAAATTTGCACTGTTAATGGTATTCACCTAATGATAGCCGTACGGTAGTTATACATTAGCAAAATGGGTTGAGACTGGAGGTTTGGCTTTTCTATGAAATTGTGTGACATGTAATAATTTTCCGAGCAGAAGACAAGGGTGAAAAAGATGCATCTGATCTGATTTTAGAGATTAATATGATGAAAGAATTTTGAGTCCAGGTCAATCTCAAGGAGAAATAAGGCTAGTTCTTAATTTTTTTAAATAGCGCCACCTTTTGGTGGTGGGTTGCTATCATTGATCGTTGAAATCAATCATCAAATCATAGACGATAATTTCGCCGGGGCGAAAGACAAGTTTTTTCAAGATTCATTTTGTACCCACAACAAAACCCGATTTGAATTATTATGGATTATTTTGGACAATGAACAATGAGGTATTAATACCAATACTCTTTGGCTGGGACGATGTCAACATTGGGTATATGGAGCAGAACATAGTGGGTCATATGTCAACGTTTTTTGTATGCATTTTATTCATTAGTAAGCTACATGGATATGCCATCTTTCAGAACCTTTCATTACCTGCACTAAAGAGAATAAAAGAGCGCATCCTCATTGTTTGATTGTGGTCGTAGGTGTTGTTGTTGGCGCTGAGTTACCACTGAAATCAGTGGGTCAGTGGGTGGGATCGGGCGCAAAGCTACAGTGACGTCACGTGAACCTTATGAATAGGCTGCAGTAGGGCTGCACAATATATCGAATTTTCATCGCGATGACGATATTGGCGTCCCACGATGACACGTAGTGTTCCCGCGATATTTTCGCGATATATATTTTTTATTAAAAAATTTACTTTTTTTTTTTATTATTTAAATTTAAATTTTAAATTTTAAATAATGCATCCGCAAAAAAAAAGAAAAAAAGAGGAAAAAGAAACGAGCCCCGCCCATGCAGTAAACGCTCTACCTCCGCTGCAAAGCAATCCAAGCGCTCCCTGTAGACCTGTCTGCGACTGCGTGGGTCCGGCGCGAAGCGTGAAAACAGGGGGAGGGGGGGGGGGGCGTGGCCTGGCGGCAATTTGCCGCTGAGCACAGTGTGTGGCTCCTACCACAAGGGGGTGGTAGAAATTTGAAAGATTTTTTTTTCAATGAATAATCGTTGAAATTTTCCCCATATGTCGTCATAAGTAGAGATGCCATCTCCCCTTTTTTGCCATGCCAGCACAAAGAATTTGGTCCGCCAATGAGCTACGACCGTGCGAGCGCTACACAGAGGGCAGTGGGCAGCTGGCAGCGCGCAGTTCAGTCTACTTCAGATTGTTGTGGAAGTGGAAGCAGGGGCGGCCCCAGCACATTTGGCGCTCTAGGCGAGCTTCACTCCTGGCGCTCCCCCCCCCTCCGCAAAAAAAAAAAATAGTTTGTTAATTCCCCACGAAAACTGAATTGCAACCTTGAAAAACTGTTTTGCCCTGTAACTGCATTTCTTTCACATAAACACAACAACGATCGCAACGATGAACAAACATTAATTCAAGAATAAAATCCACGGAGGAAAAAATTGCGCCCCGGATGGCTTTTGCCTCTTCATTTTCTTGATTTCGTTCTTGATTCTCGATTCTTGAAAACACTCTAACCAAACGCCTTATAGTACTAGCATGTTCTGACGAAACCAAGGAGGTAGGTTCCCCTTCCGTTTTCGATTTTTGGCTCATTTTACCCTAATGTTAGATTTATTTTTTTTAATGTCCAAATATTGGTTGGAGATATAGAAGGGGCGCAAAAATATGCGGCAGGAGGGAAAAAAAATATAATTGTGTTTTTTTTTTTTTTTTTTTTTTCGGGCGCATTATTTTGCGCTCCCCCTCTAGATGGCGCTCTAGGCGGCCGCCTAACCCGCCTGTAGGGAAGGCCGCCCCTGAGTGGAAGAACCAGAGACATCAGAGAACCTGGTGCAGTCGTTTGTGATTCATCATTTCGTCCGTGATAATATGTATTAGGGCTGTGCAATTAATCGAATTTCGATCGCGATATCGATTTTGGGGTCAAACGATCTCCAAACTCGTATAATCGAGTTGAAACGATTGATTTGACATTTTCCGTTTTACAGTAGGCCTAGAGAGTTTATGAAAGTTTATGAAAGAGACACGCATGCGAAAGCATTCAACGCGGCGAGAGGGAGTACAATCTAACAGGCGTGCTGCATCAGGAAGTATGCCGTTGGAGGCGGGACATGCCAGTGAACCGCCAATCAGCAGCATCGACTGTTGACAGACATGTTGGAGTAGACCTACCGTGTGGAATATTAAAGTTTCAGTAACGTTACAGTTTGATGAACGATAACAAGCTCCTATAGCAGACTTTAACTAAGAGTTCTTTAAGGCAGAACTGCCAAGTACATCTTGTATATGTATTTCTGTTTAACAACAATATGATTTTTATTAGCCATGTGTTTGTTATGGCTTTGTGACTTTTAACTTTGCTATGGAGAAATGCTGGGACCGTTGTTCTCTAGACATTAAATAGGGAATGTATTATTTCAGTCGAGTCATTCGTCAGTGCATTTGGCTGAATATATTGTATTCATGAAATGTTTTATAAAAATCAAATGTTAGATTCAGAATGTTGTGGCAGACAGTACACTTACACACGAAAAAGGTTTTATTTTGGATACTTACACGTGTTTCTATGTCATAATTGATTGTGTCAATAAATGCATGTTTTCAAACTCAAAAATAATCGTTTGAATAATCGTGATATCAATATTGACCAAAATAATCGTGATTATGATTTTTCCCATAATCGAGCAGCCCTAATATGTATTATATGAGATGTATTATATAGAGCTTGTGAGTCCTTCCGGCAGACCCCCATGGGACCTATGAGATCGTAAAATATGAATGGGTTTCAATGGAGGGAAAGTAATTATTTTCTGGTCCCAGTCTTTATATGCCCTGGATTACACATATGTTGTTTGTCGATTTAAATTATAATTTTTTATGCAAAGAAAGCAAAATAAATTCGCGAAGAAGTTTGATAATGTTATGTTTTATGTGAGGCCGCTTTCTGAACTACAGCTCTTCGCGGCTCTCGACGCGACTGATCTACGTCACCACCACCCTGGTACAGACATGGCGATCGCTCTGCTCCACTTCACTGCATTTTTCAAAGGGGAGGATAACGGCATCGAAAGAGGTGAAAACCATTATAAGTCGGGGCATGTATAGATTTTCAGTTATGCCGATGGGGAGATTGTCGATCTCGTCCACGCCAGTCGCAGGGAGCGTGACGTCACAATCAAGATGCGTAGTCTTTCTCATTGTGTTTTCTCTACAGCCTTTAACTGAACAATTGCACAAAAAAATTATCATTTAAATCCACAAACAACATATGTGTAATCGAGGGCATATAAAGACTGGGACCGGAAAATAATGACTTTCTCCCCATTGAAACACATTCATATTATTTTTTTATTTCTTAGAGGTCCCATGGGTGTCTACCGGGAGGGGCGCACTTACGAGCTCTATTAGGGCTGCTAGATTATGGGAAAAATCATAATCACGATTAATTTTGTCAATACTGAAATCACGATTATTCAAACGATTATTTTTGAGTTTGAAAACATGTATTTATTCAGCATGCCTCCCAAAAAAAACTTTGTAACAGATCTTTGAAATTTTGCCTTAAAGGTCCCATGACATGAAAATCTCACTTTGTGAGGTTTTCTAACATAAATATGAGTTCCCCTAGCCTGCCTATGGTCCCCCAGTGGCTAAAACTTGCGTTTGGTGTAAAACGAGCACTAGCTGTTCTGCTCGCCTTTGAAAAAACGGAGGCTCAAGCGCACTGATTTGGAATGTCTGTGCTCATGATGTCATGAGGAATCTCAGCTCCTCCCCTTACTCTGCCTGGCCCGCCCAGAGACGTTGGCCCGCCAATGAGACTCGACCGTGCGAGCGCCACATGTGTGTGTGCGAATACACACACTGTAACGCAAGTGTTTCTTGTCGGTTCTTTGACGTGTCTTGTATTTCCACAACGAGACTGTCGTGGGGGTTATCTGAGCCATGGTTGAGAAGGAATTGGGGGAAAGGAACTTTGGTTTGACTCGCTGAAGTAGGCCTACATGAACTGCGACATGCCGCGAGGCACCATCGCCCGGCAGCGGGCAGCCGGCAGCAGGCAGCGCGCAGTTCAGTCGACTTCAGGTTGATGTGAAAGTGGAAGAACCAGAGACGTCGCAGAACCCGACAAAGTCGTTTGTGATTCATAATATCGTCTGGAGGCGCACACAATATGTTATATGATATAGATAACTATGTATTATATGATATTATTTAGATATAGAGCTCCAGGACTGTAACGCAAGTGTTGTACACTTCCTTGTTATTTGGATAACCGTTCTGCTGTTGTTGTGATGGCGCATAACACATCGGACTCTCGTCTCTGGTATTTCTACAACGAGACTCGTATTGGGGGTTATCTCAGCCAAGGTTGAGAATGAATTGGGGGAAAAGAACTTTGGCTTTGACTCCCTCAAGTCAAGAACATGAACCACGACAAGGAGGAGAAAGGGATCTTTGCCGGGCAGCGCTTAGGCACCTCTGCCTCCTGCGGTGGTCCCTCAGCGGGGCTCAAGCGGGAGACATTCGCCGCCAACAATCCCTTTCTCCTCCATGTCGTGGTTCATGTTCTTGAGGGAGTCAAAGCCAAAGTTCCTTCCCCCCAATTCATTCTCAACCTTGGCTGAGATAACCCCCAATACGAGTCTCGTTGTAGAAATACCAGAGACGAGAGTCCGACGTGTTATGCGCCATCACAACAACAGCAGAACGGTTATCCAAATAACAAGGAAGTGTACAACACTTGCGTTACAGTCCTGGAGCTCTATATCTAAATAATATCATATAATACATAGATATCTATATCATATAACATATTGTGTGCGCCTCCAGACGATATTATGAATCACAAACGACTTTGTCGGGTTCTGCGACGTCTCTGGTTCTTCCACTTTCACATCAACCTGAAGTCGACTGAACTGCGCGCTGCCTGCTGCCGGCTGCCCGCTGCCGGGCGATGGTGCCTCGCGGCATGTCGCAGTTCATGTAGGCCTACTTCAGCGAGTCAAACCAAAGTTCCTTTCCCCCAATTCCTTCTCAACCATGGCTCAGATAACCCCCACGACAGTCTCGTTGTGGAAATACAAGACACGACAAAAAACCGACAAGAAACACTTGCGTTAGCGTGTGTGTATTCACATTGATGTGGACGTTGAAGAACCAGGAACGTCGGAGAACCCAACGCGGTCGTTTGAGATTCATAATATCGGCTCACACAGCTTTTGGCCGTGATAATATATATTATATGATATGGATATTTGTGTAGGCTATATGATAATATTTAGATATAGAGCTCCAGGACTCCCGTGTGTTCTAGAATATTTACAGAACACGGCTAAAGGCTGTGTGCGCCTCGCCATTGCGATACATCCACTGTAAACAGAGCGCATGGTACCGTCCGTGGCTGCAAGCTGCTCAGGGCAATCTAAAATAAAATACAGACATGTATGCAGCTGTTCTGCCTTTTCTATAAAACATAAAAAAAGAAAAGAAAAACTCTGATTGTTTGACGCTAAAATCAGAATTGCGAGCAAATCAGATTAATCGCCCAGCCCTAATTATATGATATTATTTAGATAAAGAGCTCCAGGACTGTAACGCAGGTGTGTAATGGCGCATAAGACGTTGGTTCTTTGACGTCTCTGGTATTTCCACAACAAGACTATAGTTGGGTTCATCTCAGCCATCGTTGAGACGCTGCAGCGGGCAACGCGGGCAGCCGGCAGCCGGCAGCGGGCAGCGCGCAGTTCAGTCTACTTCAGATTGATGTTGAAGTGTAAGAACCAGAGACGTTGGAAAACCCGACAGTCGTTTTTGATTCATAATATCGTCTTGATGCGCAAACAGCTTTTGGCCGTGATAATATGTATTATATGATTATGTATTATATGATATTATTTAGACGAAGAGCTCCAGGACTATAACGCAAGTAGAAAGCTGACTGTACGACTGGCTCGTAGTGGCTGTAATGCTGCACCACGGCTGAATTTCCGGAACGAATACTGTGTTAGTTACTAATATCTATATTAAAGCATCCATAAAGTAGCATTCCATGGGAAATTTAAACATCTGCTTAGAAATCCTGATATATATTCAATTGTATTAGATGCCTGTTGAATAAAAAAAAATGTTATTTTCTTATGTTAAAACAGTTTTTTTTTCCGAGAGTGACTTGTTTATTCTGGTGTTTTTAATTTGTACCTTGGTTTTCTCTCCCACGTTGTTTTTCTGTTGGGAGCAGCTTATCCAAAGGAGATCCATCAGCATTCCTACCAATAGTGGACTTCAGCTTGACCACGTTCTCCCCCCTCCTCACTGCACAGTTGATTACGGCAGAGTTCGAGCTCACTGGAAAAACTGATCTTCGATTCACCGACACTGTTTATAAGGTATCTACCGGTGTTTTCCTCTGAACCTCTAGGAGACAGTGTCATTTATCTAGATTACTTTATTTCAAGTCTGTACAGCAATTGAGAAAGGAAAGTAAGATACATGGCATAACATCATATGTAATTGAACCTACTGAAGATCCCATTAACCCCTTAGGGTCTTTGGCCTTATTTAAGATCTTTTATAACAATTTAGGACGTTTTCTCTTACTCATTGAAATCATTAGATGTATACATATGAGCCATATAAGGCAATTGTAACAGAATACCGGTAATGAAAGTTCAAAATCTCACAAAATCTCACATTATTATATGTCCTAATGTGAATAGATGCAATATTAAAATAAGTAGCAATTAAAACTAATTGTAACATAAACCTATTATAGACATTCCTAACAGGCAATTAGCATTAACACACATTTGTTATGTCTGGAAACAGGTGCTGAGGGATGTCTTCCAGTACAAACCCGTACTTACCAAGCAGCAGTTCCTACAGTGTGGTTTCTCTCAAAGTAAAATAGCTGTTATCTGTGACATTATTAACCTTGTCTTGCAACGGCACAAGCAGCTGAAAAAGGAAAAGGTACGTGCGTGTGTTCTCTGTGTCATTGAAGAAGAGGCTTATTTTGTTATTGATATTTTAATGTTTGTGGGGAAAGAGGGGAGCCCTTGTTGGAGCTCAATGGATCAGAGAATGATTGGCTGTCAACATCATCATCTTAACACACCAGACATATTTTGGTACACAATGCAGCTGATCATGCTGCATAAAAGTAACTGCTGTGACAGGATCTTTGTAGTCTGGTAACCTTCGGGACTAGTTCACAGACTGAAACTGTTGAACTGGAATGCCAAGCCTGCAGGGTCCAAAATATGTATTCTTACTAATTTTTTATAAACTCACATTAAAGGAATTGCTTTGTAGATTGCTAGTGGGTTAACATGATTTTTAACCCTTCATTATTTTTCCTGTCCAATCTATCGGCCCTCGGCTGGTGGAACATAATGGATGTAATCATCTGGAAATTACGTATTGTATTGACACTAGGGCTGGGTAATAAAATTGATTTAATCGATTTTGGATCGATTTCATTTAAATTTTGCAATATCAATCATAGGGCATGAGATCAATTATTATTATTATTTTTTTTTAGTTTTGTTACCATTATTATTGTTTTTGCACTTTAATAAACAATCCCTTGATACAATTTACAGTGATGGAATGTTGTAGTTCAAGTACACTTTCACTTGCAATTCCTTTCTAATTTCAAAATTGCCCTTTTGAGACTTGAGACAGTTTGTTTACAGCTCAAGTTTAAACTGTCCAATTTAAAAGTTTGCACTTAAAACCTGTTGTTTAAGATGAGAAAAAATAAAGTACATTCGTATTTTATAACACAGTTGAGCGATTTTCATTATTTAAGAGCAGATTGAATCGAATCGGGATTAATAGATTCAGAAACGTATGAGTCGAAATCGAATCGATTTAGGAAATTGGCCACGATACCCAGCCGTAATTGACACAGGGAAGAAGGTTCGACGCATGGAAGAAATCAATAATTTATTGTATTATTGACTAATAATTCAATAAAACGGACACAAACAATTCAGTAAGTGTCATGTGTTTAAAGATTAAAGTAAATGTCAGTATAAGTCACAAAGTGTGTGTGTGTGTGTGTGTGTGTGTGTGTGTGTGTGTGTGTGTGTGTGTGTGTGTGTGTGTGTGTGTGTGTGTGTGTGTGTGTGTGTGTGTGTGTGTGTGTGTGTGTGTGTGTGTGTGTGTGTGTGTGTGTAATCAATATGATTAACAATGGCTTGATGCAATACATTTTTTTTTCCCAGTTGTGTAAAGAACCCTATTCCGGGAAAACTGCAGGAGACGCCCAGCCTTTATCTAGACACTCCTGTTATAAGGAAAACGATGGGCCTCTGAACTCTCCTGGAACTCTGAATGGTCAACGGATGAATGAAGGGAAAGAAGACAAGGAGCTCCCAGATAAAAGGAGATCCCAGGTAAATGTGTGATTCTGCTTATTCTTTGGATTGCTTTGGCTAACGTCACTAATCAAGTTAAATAATATATTCGTAGGAGCTAGGAATTGTAAACAAATTGGCACAGCACGTTCTTTCTCTGGCACATCTATGCCAGGGAAAGCGATCACAGCGATGTGCCAGAGAAATTTAAATATTCGATAATTTACTTTATCTTTAGTGATCTTTTAATGACTTAATTTGCAATATGAAAGCACCGTGCTCCATATTGGTTGAGGACTGGGGATGTGGGAGCTAAGCAGGTGACTTGATGACTCTAGAGTTTAGAGTTTCTGTCTAGACAAGAAGCTACAGTTAATCTAGATTGAGTGTGCACCACCTCCGGAGGTGGTTATGCTAGTGGTTGTCTAACCCTGTTTGAACAGAGAAAACGTCTCATCGCTTAATCTAGCTCAATCTTTCTCAATCTTTCTCACCTGTGCAGGTCCCACCTGTGGAAGAGCGGATTTCATCCCTGGAAGCCAGTTTAGAGAGCTTTGCACTGGTCATAGAGAGGCTTCCCACACTGGGAACCCAGTTAGAGAGCCTCCCTATGGCCCTAGAAAGGCTTTCTACATTGGGAACCCGGTTAGAGGGCCTTCCTCTTGCTCTAGATAAGCTTTCTACGCTTGAAACACGCTTGGCTAAACTGGAGACGCATCTGGAGAAAGGGACGGCCTGCGGATGCCCATATAAGGTATTCCTCACTTTCCTTTTGTGGTTCTCTTGCTCTGTGCCTTTACTTTGCCCTTATTAAAGTTGCTGCAGTTAGGATTTCGTCAAAATGCCTAGTTTGAGAAAAACACTGAGTTTGTGGCAGAGTAGAACTAACTTCACAGAATGGTTGGCCAAAAGACAGGATTTTACACCAATTAGGTAATTAATTTGCTAGCTTTGAAAGAATGACACACTAGTCAGTTTAAGAGTATAGAAGACAAACTAACATGTAAAACAAACAAGAAAAATGTTGTGTTTGTGTGGGATTCAACTTTAGGACTGCAGAACCGCAATGTTAGCATAACTAGCTACCACTAGGTGGCACAACACGACTCCTAAGGGCTTTGTAAAAGCCTCTTGCTTCAGTAAAACATGTATGGGTAGCATGTGTTAATTTAGTTTCTAATCAGGCCCAAACGGTTATCTGCGATGAACCAGGAAAATATGCATTAACCACCCACTGGTAAATGTCTGCTGACACTACCCACTCCAAATGATCCTTTTACACTTTGATTCCGAAACAACATTAGGATTGGTTGAGAAAGTTCTACTTCCAATATTGGGGTATTTAACGGTTAAGACAAACGTGCAAATGATGTTCTACAAAAACGACACCTTGGTATCCATTCTGCTCTGCTCGTTGCTCCCCAGATGGTAATCCTTTGTTTATCCTAGTTCTGGATTTGTCCTTGTCATGTAGCGTTTAGTCAGCACATTAGTTTGAACTCTGCATTCTGTCAAGTTCTCACTAGAAACCTGTTCATGAAGCACTTTTATACTTCTCCAATATTATATACAGGCTTGATTGATAATTATGCCACTAAAGCGTCTGCCTAATGACAAAATTTAACCTATAGAAACAGTCCAGAAGATGTTTGTAAAGAAATATTGAAGATGCTATTGTAAACCAGCATGTGCACAAAACACTCTTTTGGGAAGATGTAGTTGTTTTGCCCTGCATACCCTGATTAACATTGAAATAATTTAATCACAATACAAGCATGCTCATATTGGTCATCTTTTGTATTTCAGAATCAAGACCTTGTTACCATTTCAAAAGAGAACTGGGACAATCTTCAAAGCAGAGTTTTGTTGTTGGAAACTAAACTAGAACTTGCCAGTATCCAGGTATAAATGTAAATCATTGATTTTGTTGCATTTGGTCACATACCAGAATCTAATGTGAAGAGCAGACCTGTTAATCTATAAACTAGATAAACTGGTCTGCTGTTTAAATGCAGTGCATAAAGAATCAAAGGAAAGACAATGAAATGGATAAAGAAATGATTTAAAGAAATATTTGATGACATGTGCTGTTAACATGTTCCTCAGAGAGGTCCCCTGGAAGGAAGTCATGAGCACAAACAGGCAGTAACCCAAGTCCAGCCCTCATCGCTTACCTTCAGTCCTCCTCTCTCCTGTCCGCAGAAGGTAAAACATGCACAAATCTGTATGCTAGCAGGTAGAGTATCCACCAGAAGTACAGTATGCACCACTCTGCAGTAGCAGTTATAGTATGCAGTCGCATATAAAGTATGCACAACTCTCTACGGTTGCATACTACCACACATTAAAGGAGACCTGAAAACTGATGTCAATATAGCACAGAATAATTCAAAGACATGCATTACAAATGGCTTACTTGAATGGACATTTATTAGTTCCTCACCTTATTGGCTTTCTAGAGACTAAATGTGTTGTAGATGGAGTATGGTATACTCTATACTTGTGGAATCAGCATGATGTATTTACTTTTGTCAGGGTCTCATTGGCCCTTTTATAGTTATAGTTAGTTGTATAGTTGTATTTTTTGGCACCCTTCAACACATTTCAGGTCAGCAGTATTGATTGAAGTATTTGACAATGAAGCACACCGCAATTATTATAATCACATGTGAGTGAAGGGCTCATATATTTCTCAATGTAAACACATTAGTAGATGTGAAAGAAGGGGTTGCATGTCACATGCTGGGGTTAGTTGTTCAGGTTCTGAATGAAGATGGGAGATTATTCAAGGCCTATAGTTTTAGTACTTTTGGTCAAATGAGTAACCTCTTCTTTCAGGGGATGTATTAATTTCACATTTCATATGCATGTTCAATGAGGATTGGTTTCTCGTTAAAGGTGTTGGAATAAATCGATTCACACTATTCTCATCTTCTCAATTGATTAAAAAATCCCCAAAATGGAAAAATGATGAGTAAATAAAAAGAGTCAAGAGATTAGATGTGGCTAGATCACTTGAGTCTCAAAAACAAGGAGGAACTGGCTAACAAAAACGTAGGGCAGGCGGTGTGTGGAGACGGATCAGACCGAACCGATTTACTTAATACACGCGTGCGACTTACTAAAGTGTGCGTGCGAGTTATAAATCACACGCGTGGTTTAACGATGACTTCTATGTAACCTCCGGGGCTCCGTAGTGTGTACTGTTGTAAACAAGGGGCGGTGAAGCTGACGTTTCAAAACAACAGAAGCCCACACATTGTTACAGGGCAGTGGTTACGCCCCAAGCTGAAATAATTCTATTATCTCTTTTTTCCGTAGGGGGTGGGCCAAGAATGTATTTGAGAATCCTGCAATGTAGTATGTGGATATGTATTCAAAGCGAGAACAAAGTATGGCAATTGAAACTAGACTATCACGCAATGTCAGGCATCATAAGTGTGGGTGTTTCATTGTTTTCTTTCTTTTTCTTCATAGGACGATCTACAGGACAGGCTGGAGAGGATAACCAGCATGTGAGTTCTAATACTAAATATTTGTTGAAGAGTATAAGAACACTTTTTGTAAATTACTTCAAATCCATACATTTTCTGCCGTATTATATTGTCTTCTAGAGATTCCACAAGGACAGACATTGTGATTTCTAGTCTTTCCTCACTCAAAGAACAGGGTTACCAGCATTACAGGGTTACCAAGTTTCCAAAGCGAAAAAATGCCTACATCATTACACACTTGCGGTGTGTAGCCTACATTCTTCTGAAATTGTATAAAATGCCTATGCCAGGTACATTCTTCTGAAATTGTATAAAATGCCTATGACAGGTAGCTAATTCTAAAAAGAAAAACATGCTATCAGATATCTTGGGAAAACAACGAAAAACACCAACTTAATCAAGAAAGGATTATGGGAGCATTTTCGCGATTGCACATTTACGTGCCCTGCAAGTTGGGGCGGCGGCGCGCTGAATGTGGTCAGCAGGCTAACTGACGTGACTGACAACAAGTGAATACTGAACCAACCCCACTGACGTAACAATGTCAATACATCATGGGCCTTCTTCGGACCAACACCAACAGTGACGATCAATGCTTTATTACAGAGACGATTACAGAAAATAAACGCTATGTTACGCATGGACATAATGCCCCTCCTGGCGTTGACATCAATTTGCTTACTCCCCTAACAGAAATAAAGGACGTACATAATATCACTAAATCTAATAACTATAAGGCAATATATTGTTTTTGACAAAAAGTAGGACAGTAGGCTAATACCTAGATATTTTCCACAACTCATAAGGAACCTTCACCTTGATACCGTAGCTCTCCTCGCAGCTCTATTGGTAACGACAAACACGCATAACCTGCATCGCTGCACGTGCCGCTGGTGTTTCGTATTGGAGCAAGAGTGATGTCAAGTAAACAAAAGTCAAAAGACGCTGAAGGTGCCGAAGTGGTACAGTCCACTGAAGGGGGGTTTGAAATTGTATGACATTCGATTATTCCTTCCATGATGAGCACAGATTGAGAAATACTACATAACCAAACACTTGTAATTTTAGTACTAAATCAAGTATTGCAGTACCCCCCAAACTGTCGTTTTAGTTCCCTTTGGGGGGGTCCAGATCCCATTTGAGGGGGTCGGACCCCCCCCAAACCCCCCCTTAATTCGAACCCTGCCTGAGCACTGCTGATAAACAAAGAATCAAAACGTGTTTTTCTTTCATTTCTGGATGAACAAACAAAATCTCAATAATACAGAGGATGCTTTCATTGTTGCCCTTGGCGGATCGGGGACTTCAGCCTTATCTAAATATTATTTTTTTGGCCAAGACTGGCCCATCCCAATCTTTTGCATGAGTGCACATGTTTTGCTGCACTCACAAAGCACGCCCTTCTTCGAGCGTCCTGTCTGCTTGCTCCAGAGGGGCCCTGTGAGGATCAGCCCCGGGGCCCTCTCTGCTGGGGTTCCTGTCTGCTGGCTCCAGAGGTGGCACTCTGCTGGTGGTCCGGTCTGCTCGCACCAGAGGGGCCCGCCCTGCTGGAAGTCCTGTCTGCTTGCTCCAGAGGGGCCCTGTGAGGTTCAGCCCCGGGGCCTACTCTGCTGGATTTCGCTCATATCAATCAGATGACAAATCTGCCAGCATCTGTCTGAAGGGTGTGTCTTCTTTGGCCGGCATTATCCTGTGCCGCTCTCACATTTGGTCTTATCTAGGGCTAGCAGAAGCTGGAAGTCGGAAATCAGTCAGGCGTACATTCAAAACAATACCATAGGTTTAGTGCCAGAACACCTAATGGCCCGGACACACCATTCCGACTGCCGATCGTTGGCAGAAGAGGCAGTCGGACTGATTTGGTCATGGCCAATTCAACATGTGCAATCGGCGGAAAAGAACCCAGACGGGCTTGAAAAGATCACAGACGGCTTTGACGACGGCCGATCACACAGCACACATCGAACAGACTCAGGTCACCGAGCTCGCCAGACTGTCCGACGACCGATAATCTGGTTGGTTTGTCAGGGCCTTAACAGATATCCCAGAAAGCCACATGCCTTTCATTTAAATGTTTTTACAAATTGTAAAAACAAATCAGTGTGATTTGTTTTACAAAAGAATACCACATAAAATATGGTATTCTTTATGCTATTATATGGGATACTTTTGATCTGTTGATGTGAGTCGACTGCATTTCCTACGTACAAGAAAACCACAATTGGTTGAAATTAGAATTGACCAATTTCTTCCCTGTATTTATTCGGGGGTCCCATAAATCGTGGCGCTGGTGCCTCGGCAGCGGGCGGTGGGCAACGAGCAACCCACTCAGCTGAATTTCGCTCATATCAATCAGATGGCAAATCAGCGGGCAGCGGGACTCCGGCAGGAGACAATCGCGGGCAACAATCCCTTTCTCCTCCACCTACTGACCTACTGCCCTTAATGACCTATTGCCCTTAATGACCTACCGGCCCTTAATGACCTACTGCCCTTAATGACTCACTGCCCTTAATGACCTAGTGCCCTTAAAGACCCACTGCCCTTAATGACCTACTGCCTTTAATGACCTACTGCCCTTAATGACCTACTGCCCTTAAGGACCTACTGCCCTTAATGACCTACTACCCTTAATGACCTACTACCCTCACACAGCACACATCGAACAGATTCGGGTCACCGAGCTCGCCAGACTGTCCGACGACCGATAATCTGGTTGGTGTGTCAGGGCCTTAACAGATATCCCAGAAAGCCACATGCCTTTCATTTAAATGTTTTTACAAATTGTAAAAACAAATCAGTGTGATTTGTTTTACAAAAGAATACCACATAAAATATGGTATTCTTTATGCTATTATATGGGATACTCTTGATCTGTTGATGTGAGTCGACTGCATTTCCTACGTACAAGAAAACCACAATTGGTTGAAATTAGAATTGACCAATTTCTTCCCTGTATTTATTCGGGGGTCCCATAAATCGTGGCGCTGGTGCCTCGGCAGCGGGCGGCGGGCAATGAGCAACCCACTCAGCTGAATTTCGCTCATATCAATCAGATGACAAATCAGGGGGCAGCGGGGCTCCGGCAGGAGACAATCGCGGGCAACAATCCCTTTCTCCTCCACCTACTGACCTACTGCCCTTAATGACCTATTGCCCTTAATGACCTACCGGCCCTTAACGACCTACTGCCCTTAATGACTCACTGCCCTTAATGACCTAGTGCCCTTAAAGACCCACTGCCCTTAATGACCTACTGCCTTTAATGATCTACTGCCCTTAATGACCTACTGCCCTTAAGGACCTACTGCCCTTAATGACCTACTACCCTTATGCGCCATAACACCAAAAGCAGAAAGGTTATCCAAATAACAAGGAAGTGTACAACACTTGCGTTACAGTCCTGGAGCTCTATATCTAAATAATATCATATAATACATAGATATCTATATCATATAATACATATTATCACGGCCAAAAGCTGTGTGCGCCTCCAGACGATATTATGAATCACAATATCCGACGTCTCTGGTTCTTCCACTTCCACATCCTTCTGCTGCCGGCTGCCCGCTGCCGACTGCCCACTGCCGGCTGCCGGGCAGTGGGCCATGTCGCAGTTCATCAGACATGCAAACAGCGCGCTTTTTGGCGCGAGTCGCTTTTTAATCGTACATTTTGGGGACCTGTGTGGTTCGTGCAGATCCGAAGAGTTTATTTTGGGGGGGGGGGGGGGGGGCGTCGATCGGTGCGCGCATGCAGGTGTCAATATTCCGTAATCTGACTGACTGAGACCCCTCAAGCCTTCGAAGTAAAGAAAAGTGATTCCGTAAATGATTTTGTTAGGGGACCAATCACAGCCCTCGCCGTCGCGTCGACTCAAGGTTAAATATTGGATGCCATGCGCACGTTAGAGCTTAGATCGGGCCCAGAAAATCAAGCCCGACCCAGACCGAGCCCTGTGCACGCTCTGTCCGAGCCCGGCCCGACCCGACACTTAACTGTAACTAACTGTAATTATGAGCCCTAGCCTGATTTCAACCCGACATTTATTTTAACACATATGTAACTTTGTACACATTTGTTACTAGCCTACTCTGCTAAATATATATGTAAGGGATAATGTATAGAACGCCGGTCATTATCGGGAAAATAAGCCCCGACAGGGCGAACAGTACACCGACGTGCAGCGAAGGTGTCTTGCTTCGCCCTGAAGGGGGGTTATTTTCGATAATGACCGGCGTCGTTCTATACATGAACCCGCTTATTACACTGCTACTTGCCAAAACTAAAAAAATAACTTCACATGGTGTGCCTTTTTAAAATGTATTCGTTACCAGCATTCGTAGTGTTGATCAGCAGAGCATTAATAAATTGTCCGCAAAGACGGTGACGTCGCTTAGCAACGGAAGACGCTGGGGTTAACAAGTCACCGGACTACTACCAAAGTGAACGGAGCGTTCCACGGCATTGAGAAGACCTGTGTAATAAAGGCCTATAATATTTCTGTTTATGGCATAGATTTCTCCTCAGATTAGGCCAATAAACCAATGATAAAAATAAAAACGCTCGATCAAAGGCCCGGCCCGAGGATAGTGGTGGGAAATATCGGAGAAGGATGCACTTATTGTGCAGCAGGACGCCGGGTGCATGTGCAGTTAGAAGTGGTCATGGCTCAAATTAGAAGTCACGACTGAGGTGAATTCAGTGAAGCATAACTTTCCACTGTCTGATTTTTTTTCAAAAAAATTGAGAAAAATTGATGTGCTAAATGCACACTCTGCATTAAAGAAATTAATTATGACAGCAGGGGTGTACAGGCCCTGTATGCACACTGTAAGGCAGACATTCATCGGAGGAAAGTGACAACAACAATAACTACACAAAGTGTTGCAGAATTTCTCCGAAACCCTCTTCCAGAAACCCCCTAAGCAGCAGATAAGATCAGGGACAGTGCCAGGCCTACACTGCCAGTACCTGTACCTGTGATCGCATATCCAATGCAGAGGTGTGTGTTTGTGTTTGTGTGAAAATATATTAACTTAGTTTAAAAAGTCACTTTATCTGAGTAACTAATATATTTTTTATCTTTCTAGGCATATAGCATACAGCATAGGCCTTCTCATGATAATAGGATTTCATGCCGTCATATTATTTCCGACTTCGGGTAGCTCTCTCTTTTTTTGTCATATTTGTTTGCATCCCTGGTTCATGTACTTCAGGGAGTCAAAGCCAAAGTTCCTTTCCCCCAATTCCTTCTCAACCATGGCTGAGATAGCCCCCACTACAGTCTTGTTGTGGAAATAAAACAGACATCAAAGAACCGACAGCAAACACTTGCGTTACAGTGTGTGTAATCACACACACACACACACACATGTGGCGCTTGCACGGTCGTGTCTCTTTGGCGGGCCAAATTCTCTGGGCGGGCAAGGCAGAGAAAGGAGAGGAGCTTAGATCCTTTATGACGACATATGGGACCACATTCCAAATCAGCGCGCTTGAGCCTCCGTTTTCTTCAAAGGCGAGCAGAACACCTATGAGTATGTAGGGCGTTCCGATTCAGATCAGGCGAAAATAAGTGTACTGAAAGGACCCGCATGTTGTACTCAAAACGGTCAAATCGCTTAGTGTGTGGCGATGTACACTCCCCGTACTCAACGGCAGCCATCTCAGCTACGTAGCGGAAGAGGGCAGGGCCAGGCTGAGCCAACTTCGCCGCATTTTCCACATAGCCTACATTAATAGTCATTTTGTAGTTTTTATAGCTTTTATAGCTTTTTATAGCTTAAGAGTTCACCGTTCAAAGCAGGATGTTTATTGCGCGGGAGGAGCCGCGGCGACAGTCGTGATCGTAATTTCCGGTAAGTGCACCACAGAGTTTTCGATTTGGAACAACACTGACCTCTGAAAATTAGCGCACTTAGTGAGTGCGGATAAGTGTACTGATGGAAGTATGGATATTGGAACAAGGCACTAGTGCTAGTTTTACACCAAATGCAAGTTTTAGCAACTGGGGGACCATAGGCCGGCTAGGGGAACTGATATTTATGTTAGAAAACCTCATAAAGTGAGGTTTTCTTGCCATACGACCTTTAATAAACAATCTGTATACTTACAAAGTTTTCAATGCCTCGTTTTATACGTTTTAAGAAAGCGTCTTTATGCGTTTTTTGTGCTTCAAAACGAACGTTTCAACTCGTTATCATACAAATCATCTCCCAAATCCATTTTACACCGGAAGTACCCTATAATGACCTACTGCCTTTAATGACCTACCCACTGTCAATTTGCCTCATCTCATGACGATAAAAGGCAATTGACGTGGTCCGCATTATTTAGCTTGCGTCCGAAATGACTTGGCCGCGGATCCAGCTCAGAGCTCAGAGCTGGAACTCTGCTCCGTCTGCGTACGGCCGAGGACCCAGCTCAGAGCTCAGAGCTGGAGTAACTTTTGTTTTTGGCAGACCAAATGTTTGCGGTGGTGGACACATGGTCCAGGACTCAAATGTTTTCCTGTCGGATGTTGGCTTGCGAATCGCGGGTATTTTATCTAGTATTTTTCTAAATCTGGGCGATTCAATAGTTGACAGGGGAAGTATGTCTTCTACAATGAACCCTGCAACCAGCCTGTCTTTCTGTGACACCTGCTTCTGCACTCCAACCCTTGAACACTCCATTACAACATTTCTCGTGAACGACTCCAACTCAGCCCGCGATCGACTGGTAGACCGCAATCCACTGGTTGGGCACCCCTGCTCTAGAGGGCAGTGACTGTTGTGTCGCAAATTACCGGCATCGACAAACGCAAACATGCCATCTGTAGAGGAGATGATTTTGCTTTGTGTCATCTGAAATCTGCAAAAAAAGTCGCAAAAAGTGTAGGCCTACGGGGCACATGGTATGTACGCGCAGATTCTCTCCTCAAAATGTTGCGCCATTTTTAAATGACCAGTTATAACTCATTGCCAAAGCAGGTGAACAATAAAATAAAAAGGTCAGGTAGCCTACATAGTATAATATAAGTATAAAACATTAAATACTATATATATATATACACACACACACACACACACACACACACACACACACACACACACACACACACACACACACACACACACACACACACACACACACACACACACACACACACACACACACAAATCTGATATTACACTACTCTCAACAATTTTCGCGAATGGTTGGACTTCAGACTCTATATTGCCGCCTCGATTAACGTTGGTATTGCTCAGTTTCTCCGGGATCCCTCCGGATTCGTAAACTCAGAGGCGACGGACCCACTGACGGATGAAACAACCTCCGGGACCGGATGAAAGGGTCCCTATCCGTATTTACCGTAGGGTGTGAATGGGCCTTAAGGCTGTGCCTGCACATATTATTAACAGTCAAACCAATCAGAATAGATGCACTGATGAGTCCCAGGTGAGGCAGGAGCAGTGTGAAACCTAAATTCTCCTGGGCAGGAACGAGGCGACACCCGGTCAGGTCGTAGCAGTTAAAACCACTAGACCCACTGGGGTCGCTGATTGGGCCCTGTGCTTTAATCACTCTATTATGGTCCAGTGAAATGTGTCTTTAGTCGCCGCGATACACAAATCGCAACAGGCAGGTATTACGCTCACATGCAGACAACCCTTGCACGGGGGCAAAGTCTCTTTCTGCAAGGCAATTTCACTGTGGTGTTAAACTGAACGGTGCAGCTTTGTTCTGTTGATCAACTGCGGGAGCAATCATGTTGTTTCTGTTTGATCAGCCGTGATGTTGTCAGTTATCACACAGACCGGAACTCTCCGTCTGGATTACATAGAGACATTCAATGGTATATGGTATTTATAATAAATTGGACTAGAGTTTTTCTAAAGTCTATTTCTGTCCACTTAGATAAAGATTCTGACATGAATCAACAGACGAGCACATTGTCGTCGTCATGTGTATTTTCTCTAACTTTTATTGTGAAGTTCCATTTTATTTTGGAGGTCGTCGATCATTTAGCAGAGGCTCTGCACCTTGACAGCGGTTCGAAGTCCTGCAGACCTAATAAAGACACTTTGCCTCGTCCAGGTCTATGCATCATTACGTCACATAACTGGACACTTTGGGAGATGGTGTAATCCCCTTGGCTGGACTGTAAAACACATTATTGTTTACTTTAGCTGCCATGACTAGCTTGTGGCTCAGCATATGAGGTCCATCTGTTGACTGCTCCCAGTCCACTGCTCACAGTGGGAGCAAACGAGACCTAAACAGCATTGGTCTATTGCATATGCATAAGGTGTGCTTAAAGTAGGGCACATCTTATTTTATATAAACCACTTCTATGCAATTAAAGACAATTGAACAACTTACTTTGGATAACTGCAAAAGGTTGATTACTATATGTTAAACATTTTTTTCTATGTGTATGCTACAGGATGAAAAATACCTCAAGCCTGTTGAAGATTTCTGATGTCTCCATATAACTCTACAATTATCATCTCAAACCTTTGTTATGTTATTCCAACATGTGCCTAAAGTCTAATAAAATACAACTTTTAGAATTATACTTCTTTAAACAAGCATTGTATAAGACTGTTAGAAGCAAGGGAATGAATTCAAAATGTCTAATATTATTTATTTATGATTAAATCGTTTTAACCTTATTTCAATGGTTATTTTATAAGCCCAAAACCCTGCGTACATTAAAATATAATTTATGCAACAAGTATACACAGCATATTTCAGCTTCTACTACTTTCAAATAGATACACAACATTCCTTATGATGCTTAGATTTAATACACTGCAATTATTGAAAGGTTTTATTTACTTTATTGACCATGTGTTACCTATATATTCTTGATTATACTAAGTGTCTGAGGCTTAAATTTGTTTTGATTCATTCGACAAGGTATTTATTAGTCGGTTGTTGACTTGATGGACTTACATTTTAGTGTTTTGCTAAAACTTGAAAGAAATGTATACATTTTCTATTATTGGACTTTTGAAACTCAACAAAAAGTGGTGGTTGGCAGTAAAGGTAAATGGAAAATTTAAAAGGGTAATTGAGAGCTTGTGGAGTGTGGCAGCTCTGCAGAAGCTTCAGATGATCTCGACCAGGAGATCAGATTACACACTAAATCCAGAAGGCCTAAAAGCTAATATCTGAAAACTTAGAGCAGACACACATTATTGACTTTGATAAATACGATACAATTTCTTATATACCATACAATAGAAATTGTAACAACACAAAATAGCGTTAGTCAACAATTAATTTATTAAAACAGTTAAATTATTCCTCCACTTGTTTGTCTTTAATAAATAATTACTGTGGATGTAAGCCTAATAAACATATTGCCGTAAAGCATTATCAAAACATGAAAACTGCATATCATAAGCAAAGGTAAAATGTTATACTTGTATAACATACTTTATGCATTGTATCTGCAATAAAGAGGAAAGTAAAAGCTAACAAGTGTGATATGGGTTTTACCTGGCCTCAAGTGTAAATGTATTTATGTATTTGCTCTATTTTGTGTCTGAGAAGATTTGGTTCATTCAATATTCCATATGGTTATTAGAGACATGGGCCTTCTATTGTGTTAATGTTGTCTTTATGGACATGTGTGTGTGTGTAAATATATTTCCTTTTGGAAACATTGCGCTACAGATCACATCAGGGTATTGATATTGAAACCATTCCACTGATGCGAGACCTGCTGCAGTAGCGGCTGGCTGTGACAGGAGCAGTGTGTCTCAGTGGGGCTCAGGCGGACGGAGGTTCATATGTGTGAAAGTGGATTCCCTTGGAGCACGTTATCTTCATCACAGCGCCGTTCAGACCGCTGTCCGTTATCAGCTTCATCACCCCTTCTGCAATCAGCGGAGGCCTTCAAACAGGAGAGAGGGGAGGAGTCAGCTCGGTGGCAGGAGGAAATGGGGGTTAGGCTCTGGGCCGTGCAATAGAACATTGTTGTCTGCTGTTTTTCCTGTTTATCTCAGCCAATCAAGAACAGAGAAAACAAAACAAGGGTTGGGCTGCAATCTATTTTTACATCGGGTTGGTGGAAAATATGTTTTTAAATGGCATACGACTGAATGTCATTTGTAGGGTTTATGTTATCAAATATTTTTTTTTAATCTATCATCTTTTTTGTATGGTTTGTATTAATTAGGAAGGTAAGGGAAAAGGCGGTTGGTGCAATCACTGACCCTCAGGTAGGGTGTGTTAATATACCGACTGGACTGGTTTCAGCAGGGTGAATCATTGACTAGTGTGGCACTTGGAGGAGTGCCAAAGATAGAGGGGGAAAGCAATGGCATCATTTGTGTGTGGTTGCGGGTGCGTGCGTGTGAGCTTTCATGTACAGCGGATTGCTGTGTGCCAATCCTCAGTAGAGCCCAGCGATTCTGTGTCAGAAGTCTGGGAGAGGGGACAATGCCTCCTCTGATGAAGGTAAATAATGGTTTGCTCTATCGGTGAAGTGCAGCTGGGACAAGTTGAGGGTTATTAAAACCACTCTCTTTGTGCTCGTCGATAAACTCACTGCAGAACTCCAAACTTGTTCATGCTCTGTTTGAAGTCATCCTTGAACTTCACAAACTTCCCCATGTTGGCCTCGTTCTCCACCGAGTGCAGCAAGGGTGTGTTGACAAACGCAGGGCAGAGGACGTTGATCCGGACTCCATAGTCTCCCAGCAACGAGGCATCCTGGACAGATCCATGTACACAGAGGAACAAAAACATGTCAAACAAACCTTAATCCGACCATGCCTCATGCTTCTTTTCATGGCTGTGGATTACTCGAACAACAGAAGATTAGGCAGTTGTAAAGATAATTAATACTGACATCTCTCGACTTTCCATCAATATCAAGAGATCGGTAATAGATGATCTTCCATTGGATTTCTCTCCTGTCTTTAACACAACTAACATGGAGTTTGTGTCCTTCAGAAAACACCCTGAGCAGCAGCCCCCAAGAATGGCCTCTTTCTGTACTCCTGGACTCCAATAGTCCATCTATGGTGATTTGAATCACGCTCCCCGGTCTCCAGATGCTAACACCATTCGTCATGTATCCCGCCGTTCCCATTGTTGAGCAGCTTAACCGGCCAGACAAGAGGCTCCATTGGCCACACAACCGTCTTGGGAACGAGGATACGAGGATCAGGGTTTCCTGACAGAAAGTATTTGAGCAACTCTTTGATGACGTGACTAGACAAACGGCGTTATAGCTGTACTTTTCTTTGGTGAGCCTAACCCTAGCCCTAACCCATATTTACATAGTTTGGTTGATCAAAGCGAAAATGCGGCCTACGATAAAAAATGTGATAACAAGATTGCACATTTCTCTTTTCCTTGTGCTTGATGATTAGTGATTGAGTGATCAAGTCTTCAAAATTAGGAAAGGGCTTTTGAACCGCTCCCACGGTGTGGTCCAGGAACAGTGCTAGGAACGGCAATGTCGAACAACATAACACGATAGGAAACATTTACCACAGAGGAAGATACATGCTCAATGTAAATATCCACGACAACATCCAACATTATTTGTTTATAGAACAGGTACAATCATTTACCATTCATTATCAAAAGTCAAAGCAGCAATTCATTTGCAAGTTAATGCTTATAAACCAATTAACTACTGTTAATTAATGGTTAATTAATGTACGATTATAGTTAAATGTTACCCTTTATTGGTTGCTTTATTGTATACTCCCAACAAGTGACTTGTACAATGCATCTGCTGAGGAGATCCGTTTTTTTAATTCTACCTCCACTAATATCCTGGAGTTGATTGCACCCTTCAAAGACTGTTGTAAATCTGTTGCTGAGCCGTGACTAAATGATTACACTTGCACTGTTAGAAAACACATGTAGGCTTGCTGAGAGAAAATGGAAGAGGGATAAACTCCATGTCTCCCTTGGGATTTTAAGAGACAATTGAACTGAATACCAGAAAGCCGTTAAATCTACGAATAAACAATTAATTTCCAACTTTGTGTCCAAAAACAGCCATAGGCTCCAGATTCTTTTTGATACTTTCAACAATCTCATAAATCCCTGTAACTCTCCTGTTGTTGTGCCATCACTCACTTTATGGGAACAATTTCTTGCGTTTTTTATTGAAAAAATCTCTGCAATCAGGTGTTCACCTCCTCTGTCCACCGTAGATCCAGCTGTGTCTCCTGTATGCCCTACTGTCTTTTAGCAGTTTGACCCAGTGTCACTCTCTCTTATTGCAGGTGGTTAAAAAATGTAGACCTTCCCAATATACTTTAGACAGTATACCTGCAAGACTACTGAAACACATCTCTAACATTGGTGGCCCACACATTTTAACATTAACAAACACCTGCCTTGGCTCAGGCTGTGTTCCAACTGCTTTTAAACATGCTATAGTTCAGCCCCTTATCAAAAAACACAACCTTGACCCCTCTGTTCTCTCCAGCTTTAAGCCCATCTCTAAGCTTCCCTTCCTTTCTAAAGTGTTAGAAAAAGGGGTTTTAGAACAAGTGCAGCTACACCTGGATCTTAATGGCATAACAGAAAAGTTTCAGTCTGGGTTAATATCACGCCACAGCACAGCAACTGCACTTTTAAAAATCTTTAATGATCTTCTCTTAACTGTTGACTCGGGGAGCCCCGCTGCGCTCCGGCTTTTAGACTTCACTGCTGCCTTCTACACAGTCGATCACCAGATTATTTTATCCCGCCTGGAACTGTGTGTTGGTATTACTGGAAATGTCCTAAAATGATTCAAGTCATATCTGTCGGAGAGAACTTTCTCTGTTCACCTAGGCCAGTACTCAGCTGCAGCCCCACTAGCCTGTGGGGTCCCTCAAGGCTCTATTTTAGCTCCAATTCTTTTTGCTTTATATTTGCTTCCACTAGGTTCCATTTTTAAAAAACTCAACATTTCTTTCCATTGTTTCGCAGATGACTTACAAGTCTAACTGCCGTTAAAATCAAATAAGGATTCCACAAATGCATTGTTAAATTGTCTGATAGATTAAAAACCTGGTTGTAACTTAATTTCCTCACACTAAACAAGGAAACTGAGATAATTGTTTTCGGTAAATCTGAACTACTAGATGACCTCGGCAGTGTCCTTGGTCCCCTTGCCTCCTACAGCCGCCCTTTTGTTAGAAACCTGTTATTTTTGACAATGGTTTTAGATTTGACAAGCAAATAAGCTCTGTCGTCAAGACAAGCTTCTTCCAGCTGCGACTCCTAGCTAAAGTAAAGCCTTATCTCCCTCCAAAGGACTTTGAGAGAGTCATTCACTTGATATTATGTCCCGTTTAGATTACTGCAATTCTCTCTTTTGGTGTGGACCAATGTCTGCTCCGTCGCCTGCAGCTGGTACAAAATACTTTTGCACGTCTCCTTACTGGGAAAAGGAGATATGATCACATTACCCCTGTTCAGGCCTCTCTTCACTGGCTTACTGGCGTAGTTTTTAGAATCAAGTTAAAAATTCTGTTGTTTGCTTTTAAATCTTTACATGGGCTGGCACCTCAATATATGTCAGAGTTGCTCTGCATTCATGCTCCAGTTAGAGAATTACGGTCAGCTCGGCAGGTGCTGCTGGATGCACCTAGGTGCAGACTAAAAACAAAAGGTGACAGAGCCTTCGCTGTGGTTGCTCCCAATCTCTTGAACACCCTTCCCCTGAGTCTGAGAACTGCCCAGTCCATTGACCAGTTTAAAACGCTACGAAAGACTCACTATTATGCATTGGCCTTTAACACAAATCTTTAATCTGAATGCTTTTTTTTTTTTTTTATCAGTTTTGCTTTGTTGCTGTTGTTGTTTTTGCTGTTTTTGTGTATCTTAGGCCTATTTGTTGTTTTGCATTGTACAGCACTTTGGTCAACTATTGTTGTTTTTGAATGTGCTATATAAATAAACTTGGCTTGACTTGACTTGACTATTGCTATTCTGTTGTAAAAAAAATAAGGGTAGAGGGTAGACAATAATGTAACTTTTTGTCCTGTAGGGCTTTTAAGTAACCCTACTGTTTAGGTTTCACTCTGCCCCTAGGCACCTGTGTCTATTGGAGATTCTCATTGCTGGATCTGCAGGGATATCATACATTTGTTTGCTGAATCTATAGATCCTCAGCATAATTAATGCAATTGACTTCCACTACGTGTGTGTGTGTGTGTGTGTGTGTGTGTGTGTGTGGGGGGGGGGGGGGGGGGGGTGTGCGTGTGTGTGTGTTTTACCCACCGCTATTGCTCTGGTGAAACCGATGACTCCGTATTTAGTCGCCGTGTAGACAGGCTGATGTGGAGAATGCAGGAATGCTAGATTACAAAGGAAAACAAACACAAGGTAAGGCTTCGTCTTAAATCTGATAAATGTGTGGGTATGAGCAGCAGATGCATATCTAATGAAAATGTAACCTCTATGAATATGAATAGGGATGCTTTATCTGGGCATCTTCTAATGAATGTCATTGTCACAACTTTATCTTAAAATGGTTACTGTCAAAAGGTTTGACAGGATCTTGTACTCCAATAGTATCTATATACATGAGGGCTATTTACATTAACCTTGTGTATAATAATTGTGGACTAATTGTATGTTAAAGTATTATAGTAATACCATTATTGTTATTGGTCTTGCTACATATTTATACACACACATGATTAATTTAATTACCCATGTTCTGTATTTAGATAATTCGATTCATTTTGGGGGAGGGGTATTATGATGTGAACATTTGAATATGCCAAGATTATGAATCAAAACATTGTAAGTTCCATAACGTTCTATTAACAAACAGCAACATCTTCAGTGATGCAAGCATTAATGATTACCCACATTAACATTAACAAGTTGATACATTTATTACACACACACACACCACACACACACACACACACACACACACACACACACACACACACACACACACACACACACACACACACACACACACACACACACACACACACACACACACACACACACACACACACTTGAACAAAACATGCAGAGACAAGCACAATTTTTTTTTGAATACTACCATTTACTTGGTTTTACAGGAACTCTTTGAACAACACTAACACTGACTATTTAAAGGATGGTTGTGTGTTTTAGTTAGATGTAGTTATTTCAAAAAGCTAAATCTGCTCATAAAATGTCCAAGCGCAATCAACGTTTCCAAAGCTTAATAATGTTGTAAACGTCCCTCTATTATTTTAGGCAGAATCGGAAATATGAATTCTCTCTGCAAGCAGCTCCATTAACATTCAGTGGAATGTGTCAGTGCTTTCTTACATTGCAGTAGGCTACTGCTGCCAGCTGCCTTCTATAACCATGCTCAAATACAGGCTATGTTGTAGGCCTACAGATGATATATAGTCCAATCATTTAGTCGTTTGTTTATCTGACTCACATAAGGCTCATAACGTTAAGTGGTAAATTTAATCAATAATAAGAGAAGGATGAGAACACAAAGGTTTTAGTTAAGGAGATGTACTGAGGCCGCACCAAAAAAACAGAATACTTTATAACAAAAACATAGTTTAGTAAAGTCTTCAGTAGTCTTTCAACACCACACTAACAACCCCTGTCATTTCATAGTCCATGGTATCAGTACGGTCTCAATGACTGGACTCCCCGAAGGCCTGCAAGGAAATACTTTCTTGGAAAGAAGCAAACAAAACCCACCCATTTTTAGTCAACTACAAGCCAGAAGGAACCCGGTTTGCTCTGCTTCAAATGGTGCAGTGCAGGGCAGAGAGTAAATGGTGTTGGCTTAAACTTTGCCCATCCGTTCTTTCTGTTTAATGAATAAAGAGTTAATTCAAGTTCACTTGGTACCGTGTTTCAATTTTCTTTTTTATTTCATCAAATTGTCCTTTTAATTGAATAACTATTTCAATGTTGTTGTTTCTTACACAAGGGACATAATCTTGCAACAGTTATAAAACACTCTGTTAACTATCATAACTAAGATCTAATCTAATGCCTGGAGAGGCAATTCCTTTGTGCTTAGGTCTCAAATCCATGTCATAGAGACAGTTTGCTAAGCAAAACATGTGGGGGAAAGGTTGGATAAGCATTGAGGGGGTGGGAGACTGCAAGAGGAGCAGACAGAAATACATCCTCTCACAATACGAAGCCAAACTGCTGCGCATTTCATGAAGTTTCTTGTAAAGTGTGTGACATTTTGTCAAGTATTGAACTTTTAACCCCATGTTAAATATATCTTACTCCATTACCACATTTGGTGCTTATTATTCACAAACCGGTATCTCACAAATTGGCAAACCATATGTTTTCAAGTACATTCTTTTCACAGACTGATTAGTAACTAAGTATGTAAAACCTGCCTTGCTTTGTACCTAACTCAATGCTCAGCTAAACCTTTAACATGAGTGTGACATTCAACATTCCAACTGTGAACATTGGAGTGTGTGTGTATGTGTGTGTATTTGTGTGTGTGTGTGTGTGTGTGTGTGTGTGTGTGTGTGTGTGTGTGTGTGTGTGTGTGTGTGTGTGTGTGTGTGTGTGTGTGTGTGTGTGTGTGTGTGTGTGTGTGTGTGTGGCACAAGGGCTCTGTGGGGTAATGCTTGAGAGCGGACGCTGTCTGTGGTACTGAAGCTGCCCGCTCTGTTTCCTAGCAGCGTCCTGGTCACTGCAATAGTCTACACTGACCAGAGTGATTACAGCCTTTGTGTGAATGCCCCCGTCTGTCCTCAACTCATCCTCATACACGTCTATTTTGTATTCATCTATCTCAAGGACATTTGCATGTTTAGAAAAAACTTTGTAAGCCTGCTGTCAGCTAGACTGGTTTGCCCCGCCCATTCTGACGGCGATTTAAGTTCGCCCTGCACAAGGGTCTGAAGAAGAGCAATACATTGCTTTCTGCTTCTGATACGTTTTCGCGGGAGCCAATCACCAAGCTGGCTGTTCCCCTTGGCGCGCTATTTGCTGGTTTAACACAATGACGACAGGGAAGCGACGGCAAGCAGCCAATCGCGTACAGAGTCAGTTGAACTAGGCCCGTTGATCACGCCTCTTGTGCTGAAGGCAGCTTCCCCAGACCAACGTGCAATCTACGATTGAGCTTGGTCTGGCAATAGCCAGACTAGCTGTCAGCATCAAGGTCAAGGTCAAGGTTGAACTTTATTGTCCCCGTGGGGAAATTTGTCTTGGGCACAGTGCATCATTGCTTTCTTAACATACACAGAGTACAACAGAACAAAAACACATCCACAGACACAAACACAACCAGACAAACCAACATTTTAACATCGTGAACATGGAGCTTGATAGACTTAAATTGCAACTTGCTGTATAGCATAGAAATCTACAGTCTGGGGATTAAGTGCAAGTGTTTATTGCACTAGAATTTATGGATAGAGTGCTATGTGCTAAAGTGCTTAGTTCTAAAATGCTATGTGCTAAAGTACTATGTGCTAAAGGGCTAACCTATTTATTGCACATTATTCTATTGCACATTGTTCGTCAGCTTAATGGAGGCTGGGATTAATGATAATTTAAGGCGGTGAGATTTGCATAGCGGCACAGATTATTTTCCCTGATGGCAGGTTTTCATATTAAGGGAAGAGTGGGTCTTGGGAGTTGGAAATTATTTTCTTTGCTTTTTTTCTAACTGCCTGCTCATAGATGCTCTGTATTGGCTCATTCTTTCCTCCCTACGATTTTCATTGCTGTTTTCTGCATGCCGGCCAATTTGCTTTTTAGCTTAACGGTTAGGTTGCCATACCATGAGGTGATACCATATCTAATGATGCTGTCTACAATGGCACGGTAGAAAATCATCATTATGTGGCTGCTTACGCCGTACAATCTTAATCTTCTTCACAAAAAATATAGCCTATGTTGCAGTCTATTGCACAGGTTGTCAATATGTGTCTTCCAGCAGAGAAGATTATCAATATGAACCCCTAAATACTTATATGAGGATACCTGGGTGATTTCCTGATTTTTGATGACCACTGGCTCACGGTCAGTCACTTGCCTCGGATCCAAAACCATTTCCTGTGTTTTGGTCACATTTAGAATAAGATGGTTGGTGTCACACCACTTAATAAATAGGTATATCTCATCCTGGTACACAGAGGGGTCCATATCCTTGTGTAGAAGGCTCAGGAGCACGGTATCGTCCGCAAATTTCACCGTATAGTTGTTAGGGTGCATAGTCCTAAAATCATTGGTGTACAATGTAAACAGTGTTGGTGATACAACGCAACCCTGTGGGACTCCTGTGTTGCAGTGTTTGGTGTCTGACAGTGTTCTGTTGACCTTTACTTGCTGTGTTCTGTTCGTTAAAAAAGAGTAAAACCATTTGATCAAGGTGGTGTTTACACTCATGACTTTCAGCTGAATTTGCACTGTATTAAAAGCTGAGCTAAAATCAACAAGTACAATTCTAGCATAAGCTATCATGGTTTACATGGTAGGTCAGCCCCTCACTGCTGCCAATGTTCAGGAAATGGGACCCGCTCATGAAGACAGTTCTGTGCCAATGTGGCTCAGAACTCACAGAACTCTGGATCATCAAGATGTGATGATCCAGTACAGATGTAGACAAACCCAGTCTGGTTCCATGACAAAGCCATGCCTTTAGTCTGTCCTGTCAGGTGCCCTCCAGAGGGCAAGGTGCAGTTATAATGCATTCAGACGTGTGTTATCTTTTACCTTTGTGTGTGTGTGTTTACCTGCCATGGATGATACATTGATAACGACCCCGCCACTCTTGCCGTGTTCTTTGCTCATGTGGTCCAGAGCGAGATACGTTCCCTTAACGACTGACGTCTGCACAGACATTTGAATTACCAAAGTAGAAATCACAATGAATCAGTCACTGCAGGTATTAGCAGGAAATACAAATGTAGAATATAGAGGCTCAGGAGGGGATACTTATATTAAGGACGCATTTTATAATGTGCCTAAGTGTGCGAGAGTGCGACTCAGGTGCCTTGACACATAGAACCCTAAACATTAGTTTCCTCTCAAACTGCGTCTTGTATTTGGAAGATGTATCTATGCATTGGGGCCGTTAGGCCTACTGAGTTAGGAGACATTAATATATCAAGATATTAGGAGACATCAAGACCCAGACCGGCTGCAGGGTTGATCATTTGAGGGGTTACAAAAGGAAAGGCCACGTAGATTACATGGGCTTCCTAAGGAGATAAGGTAAGATGATAGACCTTTTTAAATGTATAATTATCAACCGAAGGATTAATAACGATGTTGAGAACTCTAGCCATAGGCCTACTCTGCCTGCATAAAATATCCATTAATTTCGATATTTTCAGAGGTTTTTGTGTTCTGTTTTAGGGCACATGATTGTCCTGCGGTTTTTTTTCTAACAACATTTCAAAAGGCCGGTGGATAACATGTCGTAATTTACCAAATTGACTTGTATAGTCTTTTCCCAGTCGTTCTCATTGTTGATGCCAGCGTTGTTGACCACATAGTCCAGCCGGCCATACAGGTCCACGGTTCTTTGGAAGGCATCTACAGATTTCGGAAAAAAGAATCAAGTCATGTCAAGTCACTTTTATTTATATAACACATTTAAAAACAACAGGAGTTGACCCAAAGCGCTTTATATTTTCAGAAATCAGGGTTGGGCAGGACAGTTGTTGAAAGGGGCCTAGGGATACACAGGTCTTGACTAAAAAAGAAATGCATAAAATAAGTAGAAAATAAGTAGAAAGAGAGTGATAAAAATAATAAGAACAGGCTTAAGGGTGTTAAGGGTTGTGAAAAGCAAGAGTGAAAAGGTATGTCTTGAAATTAGACTTAAAACTGGCAAGGGTGGTAGAGGACTTGATGTGGGGTGGAAGGGGATTCCAAAGGTTTGGGCCAGCAACAGAGAATGCCCGGTCACCTTTCGTTTGAAGACGTGTACGGGGGACAGATAGGAGCTGTTTTGTGGATGATCGGGTCGACCTTGAGGTGGAATGTGGGGAAAGCATTTCAGCAATATAAGGGGGGGCTGAGCCATTAAGAGCTTCCTCCGGGACCTCCACTGGCTCCCTGTAGTAGCTCGCATCAAATTTAAGATGATGGCACTGGCCCTGCCTACCTCCAAACATTGCTAAAGCCACACACCCCAGCTCAATCCCTCCGTTCAACTACCTCAGCTGGACGCCTGGTACCGCCATCGCTAAGAGTTAGCAAAGGCCGTTCAGCAAAGTCACAACTTTTCTCGGTTTTGGGACCTCTGGTGGAACGAGCTCCCTGCCGCTCTCAGGACCGCAGAGTTGCTCACAATCTTCCGAAAAAGGCTCAAGACTCACCTGTTCAGAGTCCACCTCGACTCTGCATAGCCACCCTCCCCCTTCTGGCTACCATTGTACACTGTATTGTATTGTATTCTATTGTATTGTATTGTATTGTATTGTACTATAGTACTTAACTGTGTAACAACTGCAGCAGCTGCTATCATGGCTGTAACACGG
This sequence comes from Gadus chalcogrammus, assembly GCF_026213295.1. Taxonomy (NCBI): domain Eukaryota; kingdom Metazoa; phylum Chordata; class Actinopteri; order Gadiformes; family Gadidae; genus Gadus; species Gadus chalcogrammus. The sequence goes on along the minus strand of NC_079414.1, from coordinate 5,399,995 downwards.
GGAATTGGTTAGCCTACGATTGTTGTACTTGCACTTGGTTCTATGAACATCCTTTCTGTACCGACAGCGATATATTGATGCACTTCTTAGGACAAATGTACTTATTGTATGTCGCTTTGGATAAAAGCGTCTGCTAAATGCCCTAAATGTAAATGTAAAAACAAAGAGTAAAATCTTAAAATCAATTCTAAATTGTACAGGGAGCCAGTGCAGCTGAGCCAGGACTGGTGTGATGTGCTCTCTCTTTTTAGTGCCAGTGAGCATTCTGGCTGCTGCATTCTGGACCATCTGTAATTTGTGGATGTTAGATTGAGTAAGACCTGTATATAAAATATTGCAGTAATCAAGTCCTGAGGTGATAAAAGCATGTATGAGAATTTCAAGATCACTCCAGGATAAAAGGGATTTAAATTAATTAATTTTAATTAATTCTAATTAATTAATTGTATTAATTAATTAATTAATAATAAGAAAAAAAGAATAACGAGGTGTCATTAACCCAAAGAGAATAAGAACAACTATCAAATATCTACAAATACTGAAGAATAAAGGCTAAGTCCAGCAAAGCGTTGATCTAATCTTTTCAGGTAAACCTCAAACAATGAATGAAGCTGAACCAGAGGGAGTAGATCCAGTATGTGTCTTTACCTGTGCCATTTGCATTCCACACTAGGACACCAAACAATTAGGACCAAACACTCTGCTGTACAAGTTTACATGGGCATTCATTCAGCAAATGCATTCACTCAGTGATATACTTATGCTTGTATAAACTTGAAGCACAGGTGCCGTCTAGGCACCTTCAAATATTTCCGGGGCTTGAGGATTTGCACCAAAACATTCATGTGTGCACAATAATCCCACTCTGCACAAGCCGATGCACATGTGGCACCCAAGTAAATGAATGTTGTTTTACCAATAACACAATAGTGGAAGTGTTTTTCTCCTCTGCACAAGTCTTAAACTAACCTCACTATTTGATAGGTAAACGCTTATTTTCATCAAATGAAACTGCTGTTCTATAGCACATTACAAGTTCCAGAGCAATGGTGTAGCTATGGCCTACAGAATACACCCCATGCTTTGATGTGATGCAACGCTGCATACATGGTGGTAGTTCACCGTCTTGCTGTAACTTGATAGGCATTTTTAAAAGAAGAAGATTTTTTCCCCCTGAACTCAGTGCAGAGTTCAGACAGACTGAACGTATACAGGAAGCTCTGTGACTGCTTTTGGACAGCTATGACACCAAAAGAGTCTGCAGTTCTTATTGCAGATAAATAATCCTGCTTTGGATTGTTATATTTGGCATGTCTGAAATCAGAAGAAATAAAACAACATAGAACTATGCCAGCCATGTCTGAATAAATTGTCCTGAAAATAAAAATCACATGACCATGGGATTATGACTATGTATTCTATTTGATTATGCAATAACCTTTTTGTAAAATGTAAAGTGGTCTAGTTCTTGGCAGATATGGTCATAATCATAATCCTTTTCTAAACTGACAAGATGAGACAGATACATTGAATGGAAATTAGAGATGTAGAATTAAGTGGAAAAAAGAAAGTACAAATACCTCACACACACATAACCTCACAAGCTTACACAAGAGTTCACATACATGTATACACTTATTAAAAATGTACAAACGGCGGAACATCGTTCATCTTTATAAACTAGATTCATGTGCAAAGTCTAAATGATAAAAATAAGTCGCTCTCACACACACAGACACATACACTCTCTCACACACAGACATACACACACACATACTCTCACACACATACACACACACACATCCACACACCTTGTTCTGTTTTCTCTGTGACCTGTGAACAGCAGAACAGTCCTTTGAGTGAAACAGCATTCCTCAACAGTTAGCTTGCGGGCATTCCCTAATTCCTCAACAGACAATGAAACCCTGTTTTGTTTTTAGACACTGCCTTTCCCAACGCATCAGGTATGAAGAAACAGCTTCCAAGATAGTAAATGTTGGTATATCACTATAGATAGGCATACTTCCATGTCTTTGCTATGTTATCGACCTTTAGGGAGAGTTTGCAAAGTCAGCTCGTAAATCAACACGCCAATCAGAGCGGGTTTACTGACAGTGAAATGTTTCTGCACATCCTCGCTCCAACAACATAGTCACGTTCATCATAGACAGGTATATCCTCTTTTCAATCGATTTACAGAGAAACATCAGAGCAGCGCAGAAGGCTCCAAGCCAGATGCATATTGGCAAGAATAATATAATCCAATACCTTTGAGTTTATCCCCGTCTGTGATGTCACACTGGATAAACGTGCAGTTCCCCTCTCCGTATTTAGCGTCCAGCTGCACCTGGCATTCATGGCCTACCTCCTGGTTCAGGTCCACCACAGCCACCTACAGAAGGACCAAACACACAGACATTCATTCTCATATGTTTGTGTAGGTTACCTCTGTCAGCAGAACAACAACAGAAAGAGACAAATAGAGATAATGTGAAATATTAATGTAGCGTGAACGTGCAGACGTGCTATCCAGAAGCAAGGCTAATGACCTGAACTTTGCATTTCCTCCATCCGTCCGCTTTGTCTAGGCAGCCATACTGACTGACATGTAGTCATTCAGCAGAATATGCTTTTACCTTAACACACTGACACGTGAGGCTGACCACAACCACAGGCTAGACTCCAAATTGGAGAACCACAAAGACCTGGAGTGAGTTCCAGTTACAGAATATATCACATTTCAAAGGACAATTGCCAAATCACATTTATATTTACTTCAGTATCAATTTAAAAACATTTCTAAGTTTGAAATGTCTTACACAATTGTCAATAAGTGTCTATTATTTTCTTGGCAAACGGAGCTACCGTGGTTGTAACCAGTTTTCACCAAAGGCCTTGTTGATATTTTGTTTAGCAGTGTTTTTACTGGCCACGCCTGCAGAGACAATCAAAAGGACCAATAACCAGTTATGTGTGTTGTGAAGTAAAGGTATATTATACAGGTTATCTCTTGTTAACATTTTGGACACTTTGTTGTGTCAGACACAACCGCTGTCATGCTGTCACTGACTAACCACTGATTAAATCAATTGTGCCAAAATTTTCAATGTATTTTCTAAGGTAACCAAAACAGCCGAGCAGTATATGGACTGCAAGGTAGATTTAGATGGGGGCAACTCCTGGTCATTTTAGTATTTTTCTACTGCATTCACAAATTACTTTTTAGTTTATTATTATAATTTGATATCTCCTAGCTGTATACATTATAACAAAATTACCAGTAAATAAGTGTTCTGTAGTCTGAAATGTGATTATAAAATGTTGTTTTTCAGTTGACTATGAATGTATAGGTTCAATTCACAATAACAAATACATATTTCATTTAAATAGAAGGACTGCCTTTCTCTTATACGAGTGCTGAACAAAGACAAATGTTTAATAAGCGAAAATAACGCTCAATGAAGCAATTGTCTCTTTATAAGCACTAAACAAACACAGTATGTCAGTATTAAATATCCTTTCCTTAACAGTATGCCTTGTTAGTAAAAAGGTAAAGGCATGCAGAACCCGGGCTGTGAGTGACAGTCCTGGTTGACGGGACACTGCGTGTGACCCGCCTACCTCTGAGCCTGAGGGTCCCAGCCGTGAGTTACTAACCTTAACTGAACTGTTCAGAAGGGACTCCACCACGGCGCGGCCGATGCCCTGGGCCCCCCCGGTCACCAGTCCCACCTTCCCGCTCAGCGACATCTCCCGGCCGCTGGCCTCTGCTTGCTTGGAGGAGAAGTCAAACCCAGTACAAACCCTCACTCTATAGTTTCACTCTGGAATGAAAGGAGAAATGTTTTTCACTCCCGCTGTGTCGATGCTCTCCTTGGGAATGAGTGACTGCCCTCTCTCTCTCTCTCTCTCTCTCTCTCTCTCTCTCTCTCTCTCTCTCTCTCTCTCTCTCTCTCTCTCTCTCTCTCTCTCTCTCTCTCTCTCTCTCTCTCTCTCTCTCTCTCTCTCTCACTCACACACTCACTCACTCACTCTCTCTCTCTCTCTCTCCCTCCCTCCCTCCCTGTCTCCCTCCTTCCCTATCTCTCCCCAGCACTCCCTTATCTGACAGGCTTTACATGTAATGACTTCTGTGTGTGTGTGTGTGTGTGTGTGTGTGTGTGTGTGTGTGTGTGTGTGTGTGTGTGTGTGTGTGTGTGTGTGTGTGTGTGTGTGTGCGTGTGCTATCTCTCTTAGCAGCGCTGCTTTCCCGCCCTCTTCCTTTCTTCCTCCTGTTGCTCTCTCTCTCTGTCTCTCTCTCTTTTAGCCACGTGATCGTTTCCTTCCCCTTTCTATCACTCTATACAAACATATGTTTATGTGTTAGTTCCAGGCGCCTCTCAATGGCCTTCTCGAGCACGTATTAGCTCTGCTTTTGTTGCTTTTCCCTCTAACTTTTTTAAGCTGTCACATACCTCAATTAATCTCCTGAATGTCTCTTGCTTACTTCCCCCTTATGCTTCCATGGCAACAACACAAGGCTTAGTGTACGCTTTGTGTAAATACAGATAACAGCGTTCACTGCCCTGCCAGGTGGAGGTGTTTACGGACACCTCTCTCAGACCCTCGATTCTGCCATGAAACAAGTTTGGTGTGCTTTCTTCAGTGCTTTAGCCGACATCACAGGAGGTCATGTATGTACTGTAGACCTGCCCCTTATGTAACCTCAAAGCACCTCACTAATTATGATAATCACAAGTATCGGTGTCTGGAGAGCAGGTGATTGGCCATTGAAACACACCTGGGAGCAACACTGTTTCTAAAACCAGGACACCGTACACAGAATGTTGGACAGAACGGTTGACGAAACACACCTACTTTAACCCACTCAACAAGTGTAAGTAATTCACCATTCTCTATGCGTTAAATATAAATGATGGTTCCTCAATTTAGCCAACCAATGGGCGTTGGAACAGGGGGCGTGGCTCTGAATCTTTTGTTACCTGACACCTTGGCTTGGACAAATAGCCCCTACTGAAGAATAGCAGGAGTAGCAATAGCAGTAGTTGTTCAATATATAATCATAATATTATTATCCATTACTACTACTACTAATTGTGTAACTGCGTTAATCTTTTAAAAGATTAAAAAAAACATACAATAAATACAGGCCTTTAAACAAAATCTGAAACTGGCCCGGATCATGCATTACATTTATTAGTATCATCACTTGTACAAAAAAATATTTTCAATATATTCTTTACCATAGAAATATACATCTCAATACAGGATTGACTTTTGTCAAATTGTGCCACAGTGTCGAAACAACAGCAGGACCGGAGAACCACCACATGGGTAGCCAGCAGCAAAACCCCAGCACCGTTTGACACTCACTGGGCAGGAGTAACATAACTCCTCCTCCCCTCTCCCAGTCTCTCCACAGAGAGGAGGAACTGGATTGGCAGGCCTGGCTGGTTTGGCTCCCTCTATGCATGGCCTCCTGCGCTTACCATCCTCGTTGAACAGAGAATGAAATAAAAGGGCATGTTGGTGGTTCATTGATATAGCTGCTCCATGATGAATGATTACTGTATTGGTGGGGATTAAGCACAACTAAACTGGGTTGAGTGATGACTGGCAATCTTAAGGTGTTTTTGAAGACTTGTGTTTGTGTGTGTTTTTGTTTGCGTTTGTGTATTGATGACACTGTTTAAGCATGACACGGTGGCAGTGTTACAAGGCTGGTGTTGTTAGCATGGGTTCATTTGTGTACCTGCTTTCTATACTAAGAACATAGGAAAAAAGATTGTTTAACAAAATAACGTATTCCTTTTAAAGAAGTCTATCCGAGAAGGAATGAGAATGTGTTAAATGAAGACTAGTTTTCTTCTTTGTAAATCTATGGATGAACAAAAGACTGGAGTATATATACATAACTTTGTCTGTGTGTATGTTTTGTGTGTGTGTGCGCAAACGTATGCATAGCATGTGTTTTTGCCACTGGGGTTGACCAAGTGGTTCACCTCTAGTCCTCAGCACAGTGAAAGACTTGGTGTTTGTAGTCCACATACCTGCAGTGAGTACATGTTATATTTTCCATTGTACAAGTCCATAATAGCACTGGTATTTAGAATCAGGGATTTCTTAGCTTTTTTTGAGAAGGGACCCCCATATTTGTAGTGAAAAACCTGATGTTTTGTAGTTTTAGTGTTGCCCAAAGTCAATGGAATGGACGTGCAACCCTTAGGGAAGCATCATAGTACATCTCTCACAGTGTGAAAAGGATATTCCACAGAACACAATGTTAAGTTGAAATTCCCATTGTTCAATGACATCGGCAGACCTCAATGTCCATTTCCATTAATTTAAATTATGCATAGGATATCCAGCTGTTACTGGGGAGAACAGCTGTTTTAGAATTAAATGTCCACATGTACTTGCTCAATAGTCCCCAACAAAACTTGTAATATGCACTGTAAATAAGCAGGGGAAAAGGTCCTTCAAAAGTAAATCAAGTGAAACAAAGCACAATGTGTTGAAGCTGTGTTTGTTGTGTAATATAACTATTGTAGAATAAGATAACTTTGACTAAGCTGCTATGAAGGCATAATGACTTGCCATAACCGGAGTCTATGTTGTTCATACATTGTGATTAGTGTGTATATCTAATTTAATTTCTTCACTCACATTAGCTGACAGATGAATAAGCCATTTCTAACAAAATCAAAAGCCCTCAAATAGTTGCTCATAAATCCAACCAACAGCACTTTAACGTGTATGCAAACCGTGACTCAGGGTTTGTGTGTCCGTGAAACATAAAGAGATGTATTCTACCGCTTCTGTCTATTAACACCAAAATGGTGAGCATGTCTGAGCATGCTTTCAATGGAGTTCCTTTATATCACCACCAACCATTTCCATTTTTATCAACAAAAAATATCTTGCACACTCTAGTGCAAGATATGCAAGTATTTTTAGAAAGTAATCAGGTAGTTCCAATGTTCCTCTTCCCGATCTTCTGATAAATAAATCCCCTGTTCACCTCCGACCGCTCCCTGGGCCCCAGAGAGGACTGCTCCGTGGGCCCCAGAGAGGACCGCTCCCTGGGCCCCAGAGAGGACCGCTCCGTGGGCCCCAGAGAGGACCGCTCCGTGGGCCCCAGAGAGGGCCGCTCCCTGGGCCCCAGAGAGGACCGCTCCCTGGGCCCCAGAGAGGACCGCTCCGTGGGCCCCAGAGAGGGCCGCTCCCTGGGCCCCAGAGAGGACCGCTCCCTGGGCCCCAGAGAGGACCGCTCCCTGGGCCCCAGAGAGGACCGCTCCGTGGGCCCCAGAGAGGGCCGCTCCGTGGGCCCCAGAGAGGACCGCTCCGTGGGGCCCAGAGAGGACCGCTCCCTGGGCCCCAGAGAGGACCGCTCCGTGGGCCCCAGAGAGGGCCGCTCCCTGGGCCCCAGAGAGGACCGCTCCCTGGGCCCCAGAGAGGGCCGCTCCCTGGCCGCTCCGTGGGCCCCAGAGAGGGCCGCTCCCTGGGCCCCAGAGAGGACCGCTCCCTGGGCCCCAGAGAGGACCGCTCCCTGGGCCCCAGAGAGGACCGCTCCCTGGGCCCCAGAGAGGACCGCTCCCTGGGCCCCAGAGAGGACCACTCCGTGGGCCCCAGAGAGGGCCGCTCCCTGGGCCCCAGAGAGGACCGCTCCGTGGGCCCCAGAGAGGACCGCTCCCTGGGCCCCAGAGAGGACCGCTCCGTGGGGCCCAGAGAGGGCCGCTCCGTGGGCCCCAGAGAGGGCCGCTCCGTGGGCCCCAGAGAGGGCCGCTCCCTGGGCCCCAGAGAGGACCGCTCCGTGGGCCCCAGAGAGGGCCGCTCCCTGGGCCTTAGAGAGGACCGCTCCGTGGGGCCCAGAGAGGGCCGCTCCGTGGGCCCCAGAGAGGGCCGCTCCCTGGGCCCCAGAGAGGACCGCTCCCTGGGCCCCAGAGAGGACCACTCCGTGGGGCCCAGTGACTGGTCCTCTCTGGGGCCCAGGGAGCGGTCCTCCCTGGGCCCCAGATAGGACTGCTCTCTGGGCCCCAGAGAGGGCCAGTCACTGGGCCCCAGAGAGCGCCGCTCCGTGGGCTAGCGCTTGTGCACGTCCTCGTGCCTCAGGATCTTGTAGAGCACCCAGTAGAAGATGTTGAAGAAGAGGAAGGCCAGGGGGAAGCCGGCCCGCGACACCGTGTCGATCTTCTTGGCGCGGTCGATAAACAGCTTCCTCATCTGCTCGTGTGTTTTGCCGCCGGGGCCGGGGGCCGCCTTCCCCCCCGCCGCCCCGGGCAGGGTGTGGGCAGCCAGGGCCGCGCTCCCTCCTGGGGTTGTTGCTATGACAACGGCACTGTTTGCGCTGCCCTTGGAAATTGACTCCTTGTGGTTGCCGTGGGCGGAGCCTGTGACGCTGCGGTGCTTGTCTCGTACCTCCTCCTCCTGTGAGGATAAACAGAATGATCATGCATGAGGCAACAAATATCTTGGTACTGTGATGTTTCTGTGGTAGTGTGTGTGTGTGTGTGTGTGTGTGTGTGTGTGTGTGTGTGTGTGTGTGTGTGTGTGTGTGTGTGTGTGTGTGTGTGTGTGTGTGTGTGTGTGTGTGTGTGTGTGTGTGTGTGTATGAGAAGCTTGCAACAGGATAATTGTTGTGGAAAATGGATCCTTATTCCAATAATAGTGAAGTCTGTGGAGCATAACGTTCTCTCGGACGTGTCAATCAACATCAACCGCTGCCCAGACTGAACTATACCCTTCAACGTCACGAAATGACGCAAAAACAGGATTTCACACCACTTTTCTTAGTCCTATTTTAATAACAAAATGATATAGCTTACTGTGTTGAATATCATACATGTTGAAGACATGTTTAAAAATGGTATTGGCTTCAAGAAGAATATGCCACCAAAGCAGTAAGACCCTATCAGATCTCTACTTCAACGAATTATATAATTTTGTATATTGTTTATTTTATATAATTCCTTTTATTTCAATATATATATATATTTTTGGTATATATTTTTGGTGTTATGCAGATCTGTAGGGAACCCGGGAGGTGACATGGGAGTAATTCTTTTTTTTATACGCACACGCTTAAGAAAATCACACGCACGCTTAAGTAAATCGCACAAACACTTAATACAGATCAGAATGTTTTTTAGTTATCCAACACCTGATAGTGTTGGTAACGACCTTTAAGGAGTTGTTTTCCTGTTTGAAATATATTATAATATGAATTTAACCACAAGAGTAGCTGCATATTTCACTTTTTAAGAATCTTTTTATCGGTAAACTGATCACCACTACTGTTCACACAATGTATTTTTGATCTTATGATCAAAGCGGTTGAGCAGTCCTGGTAAAATGACTTTGTTATGTGGATTCCTGTAGTGGTCTTGCATTCTAGCAGACGTGTCCACTTCCCCCATAGTATTGTAAACTACCCTGGCCCCTCCCGCCAGGCCTGGTTAGAGCCACGGCCAACCCTTAACTCTCGACCATGGTCCCTTCACCCATCTTTGTTTTGCTGATATCACACCCAAAATCCTTTGTTGTTACTGCCAACCATGTGAAAGATCCCTACAAGAATCATGTAGCCATTGTCTGTCTGAACATGCTTGGTAAAAGCTGCCACGTGTCTTCCCAGGATCATTCTCCATTAAATCAATATCGCACTGAACCCATGCAGCGCACTAAGGGATCAGCAGTAATTTGCTACGAATCATAAGTCAGTTTGCTCGCAGATAGACTCCCTTTTCTCTGAACCTTTAAATCTGTTTCATGTTTTACAACATTTCAGTTCATTTTCCTCAATGGCTTATTATTCAGCAATCTCTGGTGACCCTATAAGCAAAGAGACCGACCCAAGTTTGGGAAAACACTGCCAAAGGCCCGATAAGCTTGAGCCAGAACTAATATGGCTGTGTTCCCTTAAGCTGTCTAACTGCTGCCAACAGCCTCACTATCGGTTTGGCTTTGACCTTTGCCCTCATCCATCTTCCTTTTTGGATCACTGGCTTCCTGAATACATTTATTTCCAATGTCCAAAACCTGAATGTAGTTTGTGATACAGCCAGAATATATATTATTATATTATTTCATGGCTCAGTGAGCCGTTTGCTTATGACCTGCTTATGGACGCGTGATTATATTGGTAACCAGAATCCAATGGAACAAATCACAGATCAACACTGTCCACACTGAAGGAATATGCCATGCCAATAGCATGGAGTAACACGTTTAACCTAGAGAGGGCCATCATCCTCAGCTTGACGGGCCAGCAGGTTCATTAAAACACGGCCAACTGGCTCTCTCTAGCAGCAGACGCAACATGGGCAACCCCATCAGACGATGGGACAAATTTGGGGAAAAAAACATTATCTTAAGTCCTTTAAACTACATAAATAAATTGCATTGATGTCTATTTAACTTTTGATTTCTTTATGACCTTTTGAACTCTTAATACACCTGTTTGAGTCTGCACTCAATGAATGTGGTCCTTCATTTAGTTTACATTGTGTTCTCTCTCTATAAATAAAGACTTGTTACTGGTTGCAGTTCAGGGTTGTAGGAGTGATACTTGATAAAAAAAATACTCTATACTCTATTTCCTCCTCCATTCTCCTCCACTTCCGTCTGCCCTGGATCACACCGGGAGTTATTCTAGGATGGGAGGGTTTGGATTCTTTTAAATAGATGACCTCTCTTTGAACGAGCGGCTCCCTATATAAGACAAGAAGGCTGCTTTCTCTGGGAACAGAGTAAGAGGATGCAAACACGTAGGCCTTGTGCGAGGTCATGAGCCTGTTGTCCTGCATACCAGGTCACCGCTGCTGCTGCTGCTACAACTTATGCTTGGTGTCAACATTTGTTTAACAGACAAATCGCCCTAAAAAAGGAAAATGAAAGATTTACAAACAAATAAGCAAAAATCCATCTGGAACACTCACACAGACCATCAGGTGCAGTAGAGCTACTTATGATTAATATTATATTGTTACTTGCTTATAATCAGTAGGACATGGATAATAGTCAAGGCTTTGGAACCAAGATTCATCCATGGATCAAAAAGCGCAAAGTGTATACCAAGAATGCGTTACCTTGTCTGATTCCTTCACTTTGTGTTTTTGTGTTCAATGGTACACATACTCTACACTAGGATTTAAGACGTAGGTTTTTATTATGAGCTATAACAGGAGAAATAGGATTGAGAGCAATTGACAACAACACACTGGGTGACCACCATTTATCGTAATCGTAAAATTTTTAGGACTTGCAACCCACATAATGCGGATATTCCGTCAAACAACGTCAACCCTGTTCCAGCTCACACTTTCACGCATGCACAAGATGTCATTACCCTGTGGTTGTTGGTGTAGATGTTGGTCATAGACCCATACAGTGGGCCAGGGGGCTTGAGGCCGTTGTCAGTGTTAATACGCTGTAGGGAGGCAGCCAGCTCCACAGGATCGACTGCACCTTTACTATTCTACCACCAGAGGGCAGCATGCATGCAGTGGATAGTGGATACAGCAGAGGGGGGGTCAGACACACGCACACAAACACAAACCCACACACACACACACACACACACACACACACACACACACACACACACACACACACACACACACACACACACACACACACACACACACACACACACACACACACACACACACAGACACACATACACAGATGTAAAGAAAGAACAATGGCTTCTGAATAAAACACAAGGGTGGACGATTCAGTCAATTAATGTTAATGTACCGTAAGAAAAGAGCTTGCTCCACTTTGTTTTGATTACATTTAGTTTGATTGTGGCTCAGGGTTCTCACGCATCATTTGATTATACTTGCCATTATCCTAGAGCCAAATGCATGAGAACCATGACACTATATCAAAACACAATTGAATCACAACTAGGTGGGATGATCAGAAATTGCTGATAGCAGCTTCAATGTCTAAATGAAAACTATAATTTGATTTACTTAACTTTATAATTTTTGTAGTAATTATGTTTACTTTTACGAGGGATTGACAAAACCTTTTAACGTCAATTAAATTGGATGACTTGACTGAATCAGGGGTTTCTGCTGTCCAACCTGGCATGCAATGGTCCATCAAATAAAGAACAACATAATCAAAGCACACGGAGATGGCTACAGCCATGCTGTGTCATGCAGACACTGGACAGTGCACACACAGGGGACGCAAGACACCTTTGCAAACCAAATTGTGAAATCTCTCTTCTTTAAAGCCGTACCAGTTGTCCTCCAAACAGGGTTAGAATCAGAGGCTGCAGTTGCACCATTACGCCTGAGGCCCTGGCTCATTGAACTCTGCACAATCTTTTGTCTGGCAATGATTAGCGTTACCCACATATGAGCCATGAGGCTGATCGTAAGAGACGTGTGCGTCCTCATTCACCTTCTGCTTGTTCTTGTGCGGCCGCCGGAAGCGGAGGAGATCCTTATGCTGCCTGGAGACAAAGTTGACGGCCGCATACTCTAACAGCGCCGAGAAGACGAAGAGAAGACACACCGCCATCCAGATGTCAATGGCCTTCACGTACGATACCTGCACACACACACGCCGTCATGGCTGTCATCGGTCTGCTGTTATGAATGGAAGGACATGGATGCATGTGGCATTCATATGCTTAAGGTTGTGCTGCACTTACTATAGCAAAATGATAACAAATTATAATTGTATACATTTCAATCCCTATTCCAGGTTGAACTAACCCTGGCATTACAGATGATCTATATATGATCTATAAATGTATATGTAAATCTCTCTCTCTCTCTCTCTCTCTCTCTCTCTCTCTCTCTCTCTCTCTCTCTCTCTCTCTCTCTCTCTCTCTCTCTCTCTCTCTCTCTCTCTCTCTCGACAATTGTTGTTGTTCAACTGGCTTGTTTTTACATTGTTAAACACAAACTGCTTTATTCCAAGCGTTTGACTGCATTTTTTTGCTATTATCTTTTATTAAAAAGAATAAAAAGTAATTTTTGTAATTTATTTTATGTAACACAAGATCTCATATGTCATGCATGGCCAATCTTAGATTAGGAAAAGTGTAATTATATTGGGTTTGCAGCATACTATAATTCTGTAAATCTTTTGCGAGAGAAACATAAATAAATATTGAATAGATCGACACGTTTTCTGTATTAATGATGAGGAGCCAATCTATATATAAATCTATGACTAATTTAGATACACATGCAAGGGAACGATGTCAGGGGAAGTGGTGTAAAAACAAGAAAAACAGTCATGGCACACACTCCCACTGACATACAACTTAATTTGGCGGTTATGTTATAATGGCAGTGTATGCAAGTGTGTGAGAGAGAGAAAGAATGAAAGATGGAAAGATACATTTTGATGAGATAAAGATTGTGTATCAGGCTATGAAATGAGGACCATGTAGCCAACTGTTTAATGTTTAATGTTCCCTCATGCAAAACAGACACTAGGACAACAGCAGTCTATTGCTTTTCTCAGACACACAAACAACCCCCCCCCCCCCCTCCCCACACACACACACAGACATACACGTTCATCTTAAGCACACACGTAGACGCCCACATACTCTTTTTACACAAACTGCATTTGAGCTTTACAGGATGTGTGTAGAAGCAGTGTACAATTAAATGTGGCAGTGTCTTCCAAGTCCCATTCCCTACTTGTGTTGCTGTGTGTTTCTCTGTGTGTTTCTCTGTGTGTGTGTGTGTGTGTGTGTGTGTGTGTGTGTGTGTGTGTGTGTGTGTGTGTGTGTGTGTGTGTGTGTGTGTGTGTGTGTGTGTGTGTGTGTGTGTGTGTGTGTGTGTATGTGTGTGTGTGTGGGGCATTCAACTAAATTGGCATTCTATATTAACCCTAACCGGTTGTTGTGACTAATGTATTTGGGCAGATTTTTTAACTGCTATAGTAAGCACTACGATTGTATTCTGACTCCTGACTTTGTCTTTTCGCAGATTGTTCATGGTTCATGGCTAGGCTGCCCATAGACCCGATTACACCAGTGTCTTTGAGCATGTTGCACTGAAACTTTTCAAGGAGTTCAAGGAAGGCAGGAATAGACAAAAAGACCCTAAGGGGGGGTCATTTGCAATTCCTGAGGCTATTGTTATGGCGTATGGTCATAGCAAACAATTAATTGAGGATTGTCAAAAAATCCTGCAAAGCACCAACCTGGTACTGGTGACCATAAATAACGCAACCGTCTCCTCTTGGTGAGTTCAATTTTCTTGCTTCATATATTCCCTTCAAAAGGAAAACTTATAAATTCATAGGAACATGCATTCAAAACAAATAATGTCTAAAAAACAAAGTGAAAAACTCTTCTGATCCCCCCCCCCAATAGGCTGCAGGATCGGCAGAAGAGGGCCGACCGCGACTCTCTCCTTCAAGGTGTGGAGCTTCCTCAGCAGGTCCACATGGCAGAGGAATACCTCCTGGAGGCCCTGGACCTACCATCTGAGCCTGTTCCACATGGGCATGCAGATATGGAGTTCGAGGAACCTGACAACCGTGAGGGTGAGGCGGTGATCCGGCGACGCCGACGTCAAACTCAAGTTTCCAGAGCAGACACTGGAGGGGATGATGCTTTGCCTGTTCCTTTCCCCGCTTCATCTGACCTAGCCTATTGTGAGCAGGGTCAACACCCAGGTCCTGTGTCTCAATCATTTCTGGTCGGGGCCCTCATACCAGCTGCCACCACCACCACCAGCCTACTTTCTGAGCTGCTCCTCAAACCTGCCGCCACCACCACCTCCAGCAGCTCACTCTCAGGGCTTACCAGCTGCCACCAGTGCCAGATTCTCAACCTCAGGACGGGCTTTCTAACCAGCCAGATCCAGCGTCTCACAATCGCTACCGGAATGGAGATAACAAAAGACAGCCCTTGAGGATTAGGAGCGAGAGATGAGAGGTGAGCCCCCGAAGAAGCGTCAAAGAAAGGAAAGCGACCACTACCAATGCAAAATGTGTGGTAAGGCAAAAAGCAAACTTACTGGCCACACACCGCTACGGGGGAAATGGTACTGCCCAGCATCTGGAAAGACCATTGAAGAGTGGAAAAGCTCCTTGTTAAAATGTTAATAATGTGTACATTTGTTTTTAAGATATTTTTAATTAGTGTTAAATCGTTTGTTTTAAGCGTTAAATCATTTGTAAAAAAAAGTTCAAACAGTTGCAAATTCACAAAATGTATATAGTTGCATTCTGCAACTCTAATAAAACAACAACAAAAACAACTATTGTGGTGTAATAGCAACACAGGCATCCTTTGGGTGGAAGATTCCAGGTGTGAATCCTGACAAGAGTGTGCAACTTGTTGTAAATTAATTAAAAAATGGTAGTGTCAATAATAATGGAATAATAATATAATAAATAAATACCTAATATAACAAGAATAAAAAAACAAGTAATTATGTTTGTGATATAACTTCTGATAGCATAAGAATTTAAGCAGAATTTTTCTGATATTTTAATTTATTTTCTTTTTCTCTTTTCCCCCTTTCTCCTCTTTCATTTTTTTTCTTTCCTAGCAGTCTCTTTTGCCCCATCTTTGGCCGGGTGGTTAAAGCGATGGACTAGAAATACATTGGGATCTTCCCGTGAATGTTCGAATCCTGCCGACAACGTTATAATCTTATGTTATGAATATCTATCTCCAGTCTATACACTGTCCTCGAAGAAATTACAGACTTCACGTGAACATGGTTCCTAATTGGCTATAAAAAATAAGTTTCTATCCTCACCATTATATTCTATATTCCATTCCATGTTTCTATTCCTCTGTACATTGAGTGGTTCCCATTGTTAAAACTGTCAGTATGAGGTGACAGTATGTGGTGACGTCATGATGATTTTGATAATAGAGTCGTGGCCGAGTGGTTAAGGCGACGGACTAGAAATCCATTTGGGTCGAATCCTGCCGACAACAAAATACTTATTGTAGAAGTGAATATCTTACTGCATATTCAATACAACATTTTACTATACTATGTTACAGCTCACCAGAGCAAACAGGTTACATCTCACAATAACCATCTTGATAGGGTATGAAGATAGTGCCTTTGGAGAATAGATAGATTTTTCACTGCGTTATCCTGAGGGAAAAGAATCGGGACAGGTCAGACCACAATACTAATAGTATAGAATAAATCAGGACTTGTTTAAGGCATTTGATTTGCATTGTTCAAGCAAACTGAATAAAACGAACTTAGTCTCGGACCTAGTTAGATAAATAAGATTAATAAAAAAAAATAAGTATTTGGTGAGACATTTAAACAAGATAGAATATGAAATGATATTAATAATGATAAATAGTGTATGCAGATCTAAAATGGGAAGAGACATGAGAGACATGGGACTGGACCAGTGCTGTCCATTGGACCAGTGCTGTCCATTGGACCAGTGTTGTCCATTGGACCAGTGCTTTCCATTGGACCAGTGTTTTGTTGTCCATTGGACCAGTGTTGTCCATTCGATGAGTGCTGTCAATTGGACCAGTGCTGTCCATTGGACCAGCGTTGTCCATTGGACCAGTGTTGTGTTGTCCATTGGACCAGTGCTGTCCATTGGACCAGTGCTGTCCATTGGACCTGTGCTGTCCATTGGACCAGTGTTTGTGACGCTATACAACACAAGGGCGAGGAAGGAATTGATCTGGTAGAGCGTCTTGGCCGTACCGATGGCAACATGAGAGCAGACTCTGTACCAAGACGCCATGCCGTGCACGCATGGGATGAACGTTTATCAGAATTGCTAAAGAGTCATTGCACTGTGAGTCAGGCAGCCATGGAGATGACCTCAGAGAGGGGGAAAAATAAAAGGAGGAAGCCTTTACGAGGAGGCTTCAACCTACTCAAAGACAGGCCCTTGGGGACCACAAGCCTGTCCCATCAGGGACCTAGGGGCCTGTCAGGAGGGATCAGGAATGTTCCTTGTAGGGGCCCGAGGGCGGGGACACCAGAGAGCAGAGGTCGGGGGGGCAGACACCTGAGGCATGCGACTGCTGCTGCGCCACAGGCAAGAGATTGTTGACAAATAGAGAAGGAGGACAATGTAGTGAGAGGCTGGCAGTTTGACCAACCCTTGATTTAGGGCTGCTCGATTATGGAAAAAATCATAATCACGATTATTTTGGTCAATATTGAATTCACGATTATTTTTGAGTTTGAAAACATGATGTATTTATTTAGCATGTCTCTCCCAAAAACACTTTGTAACTGAGAACTTTAAAATTTTGCCTTAAAAAAATACACATAACGGTCAAAAAGAAAATGTTCAAATCTAAAATAATGTACAGATATGTTTGATCTCGAAATCGAGATCGAAATCCGACTAATCGCCCAGCCCTACCTTGATAAAACATCCTCGAAGAGGAAGAGACCGCAGGGGGCATCTGTACTGACCCAACGCAGCAGCAGGCCTGGTCCATGGAGAGGGTGGATGCACCAGGACACCACCACAAATCCCGGGGTAGGTAAGCTTTGCGTCAGAATGTCCAAAGTTACCACATCCAAATGAGTGTTGTTGTGTGTTTCCCAACAGCATCACGTGACCTGATCAGCGACCTTCCTTCCTCCCTCTCTCACTCCCTTATGAGAGGGAAAGCATGGCTGTAGTGGAGTGGAGTGGTGGAGGTCTCTTGTGTCAACTGCCTCTACTGAAGTTTAGACCAATCACCTGTGACAGGAAGCCTTGGCTGAAGGTAAACCCTCCTTTAGCTCATCCCTGTGTTTTCAATCAGACACTGATCTGCAAATGACCACTGCTGTTATCGGCCATGAATTGTAGTGAAATAGTATACCAACAAGTTGTCAACAAACAAACCAAACCCATAGTGGTGACTCCGAAACCCGTTCCCCTGGATGCTCCTCGGACCGGCCAGAGAGCCTCACCTTGGGCAGAGAGGTCCTGGAGCCGGAGCTCTGGGTCGTCATGGTGAGCACGGTGGTGATGCCCAGGGCCACCCTGGCGGGCGCGGCATCCATGTTGATCCAGAAGGAAACCCAGGACAGGATGACGATGAGCAGAGAGGGGATGTACATCTGGATCAGGTAGTAGCCCATCTGCCGCTCCAGGTGGAACCGCACCTCAATGCAGGTGAATTTACCTGAAGGTGGATAGATAGACAGGTGATGCATGGATAGATGGATGGAGCCATATATATACAGAGAGATAGTTCAGTGAGAAGAGAAAATAAATATTTTAAGTAACGCAACTACATTATTTATTAATGTATTCATTTATTGATAATTTATATTTTGCCTCAAAATTTGGCAACTTTTTTATTTATCTAAAGCCGAGTTTCCACCGCAGACATTGACATAGGAACGAAGACATTTGGAGGAAATAGGGTCTAAATGAAGTCACACATTGTTTTACCCCCAGAAGGTCCCTGCTCGGGGGAAGTCACTTCCAAAGGTACAGTTTGCAACGCTAAACATCTCTGATTGGTTGAGTTCTCGAAGCATTTTATTTCAACATCTGCAGCCGCAAAGTGAAAGTTTTTTAGTTCATTTCAACCTGTAGTACGTCACACAGTCCTATTATTGCATCCAATGCTGTTCACTACATTCATATAATTATCGCTTTCTGTTATCTCGATAGCAGTCGGCGCTACAACCAATGTTTAGTTGCACTGCGGTACGTGAATAAAGGTTGCTTTTGATAACGCGACCATGTGCAGTTTATAGCAACAGTTCTTTTTAGGAAACCAACTTCCTACGAAAGAGTCATTTTTAGATATCAAATGAACAAGGAAAAAAAAAAAAGAATAAATATTGAATCCTCTAAATACATAGGACATTTTGATGTCAGTACGGAGCACACATTTGTATTCACCGTATATATGAGATCAAGGGTGTCATCAGTTTTTTTTACTGTCTTGATTCTTATTGGAAAGGCTGCATATTCTCATCATATCTGATTCTGTTGGTCTGACTTTTCTCTGAACACGCAGTCGCCTCAACGTAGTCATGAGCCTTTATGGTTCTGCATCGGGTTTACGTGTCGCTATGCATTTCCACGTTAAAGAGAGAACAAATAGTTGGTCTTTGTCTGTGCATGCTATTACTTTACAATCGGTCTACTACTAGAAGTTTTGATTATGGTATGGATTCTAGAAACTTGAAAGCTGAATACGACTCAAACAATGTGCAACAAAAACAGAAGAAAGGCTGCTAGTTGGTCGTCGTAGTCTAGCCTATTTTTACATGGAAAGCATATTGCCGGAAATTATGAATTTTTGGGTTGCGCACGTAGGACCTTGCGGTGGACGCAAGGAGGGTCCTTAAGGACGTAAGGGGTCCGTAACCCCCTTGTGTTGCGACAAACGCACACGCACACACACGCACGCACGCACGCACACACACACACACAATATCTGTTCATATTAATCATGTGTTTTTTTCATGGTTTAAAACATGCATGGTTTCCTAAAAAGGGAAAAGCAATCGTACACCAAGAAGTTCCAAAAAAATAAAAAATGATAATTGTAATTCAACAAAATATAAAATAAAAGTGTGAGAGAATGCCTTTGTATGCCCCCCAGATCCCCCTTTACCTCATAGTTAAACATCATACAATTCTTAATACTATCATAATAAGATAATGAGATGTTTTATGTAGAATATCTTTAAAAAATTGACTTCTATATAGAACATGTACTAATTATACATTAATTGTAATTGTTTATGAGAATAGTCTGAATAAAGTGGAAGCCATTATGTCATGAATCATATGTTTCCATCCCAGCAGAAAGCTTTGTGTCTGAGCTCTGTCAAGTATGGCTGTTGAAGCTGATAGACAACATGAATGAACTGAAGGCATGTCATCGCGTCACACTTGTGATGTCTCATGGTGTTCGGCAGATGGGAGGTGGAAGCCCGAAAGGATACATGTTTTCACTCAGGATAATGAGCTACGCCAGCTGTCCCCTGACTGGATAACAAGGTCACATTTGCGCCACTGAATCTTGTTACAAAGAAGAATGTAAATTACTTAAAAAAGATTATTCTCCTATTATCTGTGTTTTGTAAATTATAACGGTTGCTTTCCCTTTAGAAAACCTATATTTGCAGGACTTAATCTGCAACATCTTTTAATAACCGGAAACTAGAGCAGTTATTGTTTTGGTTGGCATGCTGAAAGCAGAGTTCATTAAAAAGTGATAGCGCTTCAAGCTCAGAGCGGAGTGGTTATTATGAGGATAATCCTAATTTGCTGCTGCAGTAGCACAGGACACACATTACACACTCTGCTTTCATCCAATCCCCCTACCACAATACTGCCAAGCAAACACAAATGCACACACGCATGACCGTACACACACACACACACACACACACACACAAACACACACACACACACACACACACACGTTATCTCTCGTTATATATCGTTGTTTGCAATAGCTTTAGGATGAATAGGCATATCAAGTTCAGCTGCTACAGCCCAGCGTTCTGGTCATCATCTGGTAATGTGTGTTACAAAGTCATCCATAGTCAACAAATATATACAAATATTACATGAAGCAATTTGATCGAGAAGAAGTAATACACAACATATGACAGCGTTCTATAATTAAACATATCCAACCACATCATATCCAATATCTGATAATAAGGCCAACCTATATGTGTAACCAAATGACTTTTGTGTACCTCTGTACGGTGTCCTTGAGTGCAGAGAAAGGTGCCTTTAAATAAAATTATTATTAATATTATTATTATAACCAGCAAATACACACTACTCTGATGTATTATAGTAGCGGATCGAAATTAGTAAAATAATACCAAATAAACCCATGAAAGCAAAAGTATCAGACACATTAATGTTATGAGAGACTTTTGTCTTACGATGACACTTCCGTGAAAAAGGGTCTATTAAAGATGACAACCTAATTGCCTGACTCCATCTAGCCTATTAGACTTGTAGTTTACTCTGTCACCCCTATGTTTGCACTACAGCATATCTTAATTAGCAAAACTTAGCAAGCACTTAAGAATTATTGTAACTTTGTTGCATTTATAAAGGAGTAGTAAATATTGTATTCATGGGGAATCAGGTATAAATGATGGTGAGAAAAATGGTTCATATGATTATTCATAAAGCATACATTTATTATTTACAATTATTTTCATTGTGTTACTAATGCTTCAGAAAAACGTAATAATGCTGCAATTCATGATTATTTCAGGTAGTTAAAAACCATCGGTCAGTCTTTTGTGTGAGCTCATCTAAATCGAGGATCATAATTACTACTAGGGATGCACAATTCCGGATTTATCGTGGCCGATACCAATACTGGTTGCCAATTTTGCCCAAAATTGTTCAGCTATGTCACAAATTTCTTTAAAACTGGGGCATCCAGGTTTATGAACCCAGTGAGGCCACACAGACCCAAAATAAAACCTAGTGCTATAATATGAACGATAATAATTTAAACAATGATTAGAAAGATGGTAAAACACCCGCGGCTGCAACAAAAGATATACAGCCCTCTACAATCAAAGCCTTAATTTTTAATCTACAAAAAAGCTCTCAAATGTCCTTCAGTTTGTCAACTCAACAGCCCATGCAAGTGTTTATCACCGGGAGCATATACTTTTCATTCCAAGTCGATTGTGATTTATTGAAAGTTTTTGAGTCATGTGATCAATCCTTGTATTAGCAAATTTCCGCATGTTAAGAGCAGAAACCGTCTGGTTCTGGCTGATGGCCGGTCAACCGGTTCGCCCCTACTTACTATATATTATAAAAACAACACTTTTCCTAGGATTTGGGGTGTTATTTTGGGTCTCTGGTGCTCCCACACGAATACAAACTTTGAGAAAAGTCTGTACATGATTTGTTAAATGAGATATGCAATTTCTGAAAGTACCCCACCTACCTTTAACCTTTTGCCGTGACGAGATTAAAGTCGACAAATCGACTTTAAAGTCAACATGTCAACATTAAACTCGAAATGTCGAGAATAAAGTTGAAATGTCATGTCGACTTTAATCTCGACATGTCGAGATTAAACTCGAAATGTCGAGAATAAAGTTGAAATATTATGTCGACTTTAATCTCGATTTGTCGACTTTAAAGTCGACATTAAACTGGAAATGTCGAGAATACAGTTGAAATTAGTTGGGAGAGATAGCAACCGCTCTACAGGGCCTGCACTCAATCCAATGGCTTGTGTAGATAATTTGGTAAAATTGTATTTCAGAATCGGGTTTAACAATAAAGAGATCCTTGCTGTTTTAGCGCAGAACCACAGTGTGGTGATTAGTGTAAGGACGCTGAAAAGGTTGTGCGGAAAACTTAGTCTGTTCAGGAGGAGAACCTGAACAGACGTGTTATTACTCGACGTGTCGACTTTAATCTCTTCACGGCAAAAAAAAAAAGGTTCTTCATGTGTGCTCCTAATACTCCGTCGTACATACCAGAGACGTCAGACGCAGTCTTTATGATTCATAATATCATCCGAGGCGCACATAGCTTTTGGCCGTGATATTAGATATAATATTATATAATTAAATACCTATATATTATATAATCATATTATTATGATTATATGATATTATATTATATAGATATAGAGCTCCGGGCTATATCTATAAAATACGGCAGCAATCACTTCTCCTCCATGCTGTGGTTCCCTCTGACAGCTCATTGCTAAATGGGCAGCTGAAACAGAGGGGAATAGCCGTAGGCAAGATTTTTTTTCCTAAAAGCTATTTCCAGCAAACAGCTTCGAAAACATGTTTTCTGGAACTCATATACTATGTTTACTTGTTAGGAAAACACCATAATATGTCTCCTTTAGTACTACTTATTACTGGGTACCGCTGCCATGAGCCATGAGCCATTAAATACTATTTATAAAGGCTTAGTGAGGGAGAGACGTAAGATGAGCTCACACACAAATACATGAATCACAGCATTATTAAAGATCCCATGGCATGAAAATTTCAACATTAGGTTTTCTAACATTAATATGAGTTCCTAGCCTGACTATTGTCCCCCTTCTTCTTCTTTCGTGTAACATCAGAGGTCCAACTCAGTGTCTTGTAGCCATGCCCTTGTCTCTGGTCCCACGTCAAAGAGGCCGGCTTCCGAGGGTGGTCTGTATAGGGGGCAGGTGGTCATAATATGCTTGACAGTCTGTTCAGGGGCACCACACTCGCATGTAGCGCTGTCTGCCAGGCCCCACTTCTTCATTGAAGATTTGAACCGACCGACCCCAGTACGTAGACGGTTCAGCAGAGTCCATTGCCGGCGTGGAAGATCGTCTCCTGTGGCTCCATCTCCTGGATCCAAGATGTAGTGGTGGATTTGGGTTGGCCCAGCCCTCTCCCACTCCTGCTTCCAAGCTGCCGCCAGCCATCCATCTTTGGACAGGTCCTCAGTGGTGGAACGGAGCAACTCTTGTGCCGCCTTGTTGTAAGGGTGGCGGGACTTGAGTCTGCTCAGAGGAGCTGCTGTCTCTGGTGTTATGAAGGATGTGCCAATCATGCTTCCGTGCTTTCCTTGCCAGGGCGAGAGTGGCAGCCTCTTGTCGTATGCCAGCCGGTGCGATTCCTGCAAAGGACTGGCAGCAGGACGATAGGGGTAGACTTCAGGCATCCAGTGATGATCCGGAGGGCGTTGTTGATAGCCTCATCCACTTTTTTTGTGTGTGGACTTCTGCTCCATACTGGGGCACAGTACTCCGCTGCTGAAAAGACCAGGGCTGCATCCGAATACCTAGTACATACTATTTCTGTCTAGTGTCTACTACTTGACCATACTACACTTGACTGTGTAGTACGGTCTACAGACATGCGTAGAACGCCTCCGAACGCCGCCGAAACTCCACCGGATGTTTGGAGATGACGTATCTCCCCCCAGATGGCGGCAAAATTTACCTGTTTTCCGTCTTGTTATCGTTGCTATTAAATAAAAAAATGTCTCTTTCTACGCGAATGGCTCTTGAAATGGATATCTCTGTTAGAAGGCGTCGTCGTCGGTCATCTCGTAGAGCGACTTACCGGCAGGTTATGTTGTATACATGTGGACATTTGGTAAGTCATTTTTTTGGAATAATAATAATACATTTACAGTTATTTGTTACTCCGTGAAAAAGACGATTGAAGTTAATTTTTCCTTTTTTATTGAACACACACACACACACACACACACACACACACACGCACACACACACACACACACACACACACAAATAAAAAGCCGCTGTTGGTGGTGTCGGGTCAGCCATCTCTTCTTCGTTTGTTACCAGACTCCGGTTGCATTGTGGGATAGCGTAGTGTGGTCCGTGGTTCACTTTGGCGGTAGTATGCATTCGGAAACGACTTCCGTACTACAGAATGCATACTGAGTATTCGGACGCGCTAGATTTTTCGCATACTACAAAATGCATACTATATAGTATGCAAGTACGAGTATTCGGATGCAGCCCAGGGCTTGGGTGGATACCCGTAGTGTCTTGGCAGTGGCTCCCCAGGTTGTGCCAGCGAGGCGACGGATCAGTGCGACCCTTAATATTGTCTTTGCCCAGACATCTTCGAGATGTTGTTTGAAGGTCAGTGTCCGGTCCAGACGCACACCAAGGTATTTAGGGGCTTGCTGGGACTCCAGGCGCTTGTGGTCAGTGTATACCTCCAGTTCCCCTTGGCGTCTCTGTTGCAGAGATGGTATGCTGCTGTAACAGTCTTGCCGGTGCTGAGTTGCAGGCGCCACTTTCGTGGGTAGGCTACTAGGACGTCCATGTCTTGGTTGAGACCGTCTTCCAGTGCCTTCCATGTGGGTCTTCTCAGCATGATTGCGAGATCGTCTGCGTAGCCGTACTTTTTGGATGCTGTGTCTGGTAGATCATAGATGTAAATATTAAACAGCATCGGAGAAAGGACCGAGCCCTGTGGGACACCGTTCCGTAGTCTTCTTAGCCTCCTGCGCTGGCCATCGCTGGTCTGTAGGACAAAACTGCGGTTAGACAACGTCTCCATGATGAATTTCACCATATGTCGATCGGTTATTGTCCTCAGCAGCTTCAGGTGAAGTCTGCGGTGCCAGACGGTATCGTACGCGGCGGTCAGGTCCAGGTACACTACCCCAGCTTTCTCATTATCCTGGAAGCTGTCCTCGATGTCTTGAGACAGAAGTGTAACCTGGTCCACCGTGGACCTACCGCGACGGAAACCGGCCTGTTCCTGTGGAAGCTGTGGGTCAATCACTGGCTCAATGCGGCAGTGGATCATTCTTTCCAGGATTTTAAATGGAACACAGGGCAGCAATATGGGTCGGTATGCCTTGGGGTCTTCCGCAGGTTTTTTTGGCTTTGGCTATTGTCCCCCCTAGAAATGGCGTTAGGTGTAAAACGAGCACTAGGTATCCTGCTCGGCCTTTGAACAAACAAAGCTCAGACGATCTGGAATTTTTCCGCGTATGTCGTCATAAGGGGACATGTTACCTCCCCTTCTCTGCTTTGCCCGCCCAGAGAATTTGGCCCGCCAATTAGACAATGAGGTATGACTGTTTTACACTTCTTTGTTATTTGGATAACCGTTCTGCTGTTATGGCGCATAACACGTCAGGTTTTCGGACGTCTCTGGTATTTCCACAACGGGACTCGTAGTGGGGGTTATCTCAGCCATTGTGGTGAAGGAATTGGGGGAAAGGAACTTTGGCTTTGACTCCCTGAAGTACATGAACTGCGACATGGAGGAGAAAGGGATTGTTGCCCACGATTGTCTCCCGCAGGAGCCCCGCTGCCCGCTTCCAAGACGGTGGTGCCTCGGCAGCGAGGCTCCGGCGGGAGACAATCGCGGGCAAAAAATCCCTTTCTCCTCCATGTCGTGGTTCAGTCTACTTCAGATTGATGTGGAAGTGGAAGTGGATGAACAAGAGACGTCGGCAAACCCGACGCACTCGTTTGAGATTCATAATATCGTCTGGAAGCACACACAGCTTTTGGCCTTGATATTATGTATTATATGATATAGATATCTATGTATAATATGATATTATTTAGATAGAGAGCTCCAGGACTGTAACGCAAGTGCAGTACACATCAGGTTCTCTGATGTCTCTGGTATTTCCACAACAAGACTCGTAGTGGGGGTAATCTCAGCCATGGTTGAGAAGGAATTGGGGAAAAAGGAACTTTGGCTTTGACTCCCTGAAGTACATGAACCGTGACAAGGAGTTGAAAGGGATTGTTGCCCGCGATTGTCTCCCGCCGGAGCCCCGCAGCCCGCCGCCTTGAGGCACGCTGCCTGCTTCCGAGGAGGTGGTGCCTTGTCAGTGGGCAGTGGGACTCCGGCGGGAGACAATCGTGGGCGACAATCCCTTTCTCCTCCATGTCGCGGTTCAGTCTACTTCCGATTGATTTGGAAGTGGAAGAAGAACCAGAGACGTCAGAGAACCCGACGCAGTCGTTTGAGATTCATAATATCGTCTCGAGGCGCACACAGCTTTTGGCCATGATAATATATATTATATGATATAGATATTGAAGTGTTGTCTGTTCGTCTCATTCATGTAATAACCTACAAAATCACAGATATTTATGTATAATATGATATTATTTAGATATAGTGCACCAGTACTCCCGCCAGAGCACCCGGAGTGTTCTAGAATATTTACAGAACACGGCCAAAGGCTGTGTGCGCTTCGCCATTGCGATACATCCACTGTAAACAGAGCACATGGTACAAGCTCAAGCTCCTCAGGGCCACACCCCCACCCTCCTCCTTGACCCGCCTCTCTCCTCCTCATTTGCATTAAAGCTACAGCGCATTTGGGGAAAGCTCAATGTGCGACTGGCTCGTGGTGGCTGTAATTCTGCACCACGGCTGAATTTCGGGAACGTCTTCAAATACTGTGTTAGGGCCCACTAATATCTATATTAAAGCATCCATAGAGTAGCATGCCATGGGACCTTTAAGTGTTGTATCTAACGATATTATTGATAATTTACAACTAATAATGAATAGCTTACTAATGAGTATTCATGTATGGTTAGAAGTTGCAGTTATTCTAAAATGCTGCTGATAATTTGATGATTGTAGCCATTGATGGACTATCTGGCTTACTTACCCCCTATTCACTCTCTTTACGTGATGAACCTGGTTAGTATATGTAGATAGATAAGTAGATAGATGGATGGATGGATGGATGGATGGATGGATGGATGGATGGATGGATGGATGGATGGATGGATGGATGGATGGATGGATGGATGGATGGATGGATGGATGGATGGATGGATGGATGGATGGATGGATGGATGGATGGATGGATGGATGGATGGATGGATGGATAGACCAATAGATAGACCGACAGTTAGACAGATCTGATCGAATGTTGTTTTACAACCACTGAAGCTCACCTATCTATCCAATGAGTAAAAAACATTGACCAAGTGGTACCTATCTAAGTTTAAAATGACAAGTTGTCAGTCCTTCATCGTATAGTTTCCTTGTGAGCGATATATTTTGTAGATGGTGCATCAGTGATTAATGAAAAGGGACAAATGCTCCCTCTGCCGTGTTCCTGTACATGCGTGATGTGTAAGTGCAATGTGAGAGAGGTGTAGCAGCCACCGGCTGCCAGGAGAGGAGTGGGGAGCTAGGAAAGAAAAGGTGGAGAGAGTTGTAGAATGAAAAGTAAGAATACATAATTAAGGCGAGTGGGGCGGTGGAAACATGCTTTTTCAATTATCAGGTGATGGGAAACAAAGAGTCAGCATGTAGCACCGTTCTGATGTTATGTCACCTTCCCTCAACTCTCCCCCTTCACTTCCTCTCTGTCCTCTTTCCTCTCTGTTCATCTCTCATCAAGCACTTCTTTTCAATCTGAAAAATGGATCCCGTTGGTTAGTATTGTTTGATGAGTTCTTCTTAAGCTTTCTTACTTTCTTCACTGTTATAGGACTTGTCCTTGCCTATATAGAAAGAAGCTGATTACTTTAACTTAAGAATACAAAAATAAACATCATCAAAAGTTTTATTGGTAATATACTATATATACTTATTCTAAGACACACAATAATAAGAGTACATTAATTAACCATTAGTTAACATAAGTGAACACGCAATAATGAGTATGAACTAATAATTAATTCAGGATTAATTAACTGTTAACTAATTCTCTATTTATGGATACCATGTTAACTAACAGGGTTAGGGTTAGGGTTGACTCTAACCGCTACGACTTACCCCTATGCTAATGCTAAATAAAAATGTGTATTACTGTTGACAGTGCATTTTATTAATCAAACTAATAAAATATCTGTCCTCAAATGTGGGACCTGACACCCTTTAAGCCCCTTTAAAACCTTAATGAATTGTAACTTATTTTAACCAAAATAATAATAATAATTATTATTATTATTATAATAATTAATTATTATATTAATAATTTGACTCACCCACATTTAAGGATGCCATTTTAGAGCAAAAAAACTACCTAAAGGATAGTGCCCCAGCGCCCTTTGATTTGCATGACGTAGTAGATACCTTCAGACACTCAAAGGTTAAGAAGAGCCCCGGGCCAGATAACATAGGGGGTCACCTACTCTCCTCGTGCGCTGAACAACTTCGTCTAATATTTTATTACATATTTAAGCTCTCCTTGAGCCAACAGAGAGTCCCCAAAATTTGGAAAAACTCGACTATTGTACCAGTGGCACAAATCTGTCGCCCTAAGGTTTTAAATGATTTTAGACCAATTGTCTTGACCTCATTGGTGATGAAATGTTTCGAAAAACTAATGAAAAAGGTGCTCTTCGTCAAAACAGAGAATCTATTAGACCCACAACAATTTGCTTATAGGGCCAGGCGAGGGGTTGAGGATGCTACAGCCACTCTGCTTAACCTGATACTAGCACCTTGAAGGTAGCAACACTCATGCCAAATTTTTATTTGTTGATTTTTCATCAGCTTTTAACACTATTCAACCACACATTTTAGTTGATAAGCTGTTAAGAAATTTTAATTTAGATTTTAGTTTAGTGGGTTGGATTTTGGATTTTTTAACGGACAGAACTCAGAGAGTGAGGGTGAATGGGGTACTCTCAGAAAAGATACTGTCCTCTACAGGGTCACCACAGGGTTGTGTCCTGCCCCCTCTTTTATACATCCTATACACTGATATTTTAAAGTTTGCAGATGACTCAGCTATTGTTAGTCTTTTAAATGGAAAATAATCTGAGCATGGTCCTGTTTTAAACGATTTTATAGCCTGGTGTGATAGTGCTCACTTACACTTGAATGTATCAAAAACGAAGGACATGGTCATTGATTATAGGCGCAAGTCCCCCCCTACCCAGGTCACTGCTATAAACGGGCAACCTGTAGAGGTAGTTGGCTCATATTAATACCTGGGAAACATAATTGATGACAGGCTAAATTTTAATCTTGACACAGAGAATATATGTAAGAAAGGCCAACAGCGACTCTCCTGCCTCCGTAAATTGGCAAAATTCAATGTGGATAAAACCATTATGAGAATATTTTATAAATCATACATTGAATCTGTTTTATTTTTTTCTATGATATGCTTTGCCTCACTCGCCAAAGTAGTGAAGGCCGGTGGCAAAATCATAGGTGCCAAGCAAAGCAGTCTAGCAGACCTGTACAATAGATTTGTCCACAAAAAGGCAGAATCTATTTTATCAGCAAATGGTCATCCTCTTCATCCTGAAGAGGATGTTACCTATGAGGTCAAGACAATCAGTTGTTACCTTCTAAGTCACGTTTCAGATTCCCTGCAGTTAAAACCAATAGACATAGGCCCCGTTCACATGAAGCCGATTTCATGGCGAAACCGCAAAGGTCTTGTACGGTTCGGCCTTCCGTACACACGAAGCCGGCGAATCCGCTGACCGAAACCGCAAACTTCTGAAACCACCCTCGGAGGTGGTTTCAAATCTACCTGGTTTTGTTTTGGATTTGTGTGTACGCCTGAAACCGACTGAAACCGCAAACCATGACGTCATCGCCCCACCCCTCGACCTCCTAGCTAATGGCTCTTAAGCCCGCGGAGTCTCAGAAATCACATGCGAGCATGCGCATAAGGGCAGCCCTTATGCGCATGCTCGCCTCTTCTTATTATTTCATTTCTTCTGGATTTCTGTACCAGAAGCAGCGCCCCTTATGGGCCTGGAATGTGTACTACAGCGTTTCTACAGATCTACCCGGTTTCGCTTGGCTTCGTCTTTACGGAGATACTTCGAAACCGGATAGATCGAAACCGTAACGGTTTCGCCCGTTTCGGCTTCGTGTGAACGGGGCCATAGACTCTCATTTGTTCCCAGTGCCATTTCTCTACTGAACTCAGATTTTGGAGCTCTGGGCCGACATGGTGTGTTTGGTGCAGTGTGAGGTATGATTACCTGCTGTATGAAAGGTACTCCATGGAGAGCAGAAAGTGTTTCCTGTTTTTCATTTTTTATTTTATTTGACACATAGTAGTTATTATTATTATTCTGATTTACATGGGTATGTCATGCAGGGATTCTTATCAGCATGCCTGTATACACTCTGCACTATACTATCTGCATGTATGTTTGGTCTGTCATGTTGTACTTTCTGTCCTATGTTGTCTATTGATGTCTTGCTGCAAACAAAATCGCCCTTAGGGGACAATAAAAAGCTTTAACTTAACTAATAATAATATTAATACTAATAAATATAACCGCAAGCGGTGATTAACGGGGTCCGAGCAAAATTAAAAGTGAAGAACACACTAATGGAAGATATATAAATATATTGTCATATTTAAGGAAAGATGTTCCACTTATAAACCTAAACTGCAGGGCTTTCTTCAAAGCATATACCTGGAAAATCTTTAAAAAATCTGGGCAAATTAAACATTTGTAGTCAAGAACACTAACGGAAGAAATATAAATATGACAGAGTTAATTATGAAGGAAAAATGGTTAATGAAGAAGTTCCCCTTAATGCCATACTGTGTCTTGGCAGTCCGATTCTTGGAAACTAATGAGCCGGAATGTTGATTGCCTGATGAATTTCAGGTGCTGTTCAATGTTTTGTTTCTTAAATGAGTGGCAATGACAGAAAGTCATGTTCAGCTTGTTCAGAAACCTTGAATCTGGATTTCGAACTCTCAACCTAAGGATCACCAGCACACTATCATTCATTATCCCGTTGAGCCACTGACATTCCTGAACTGGATGAAGCCTCATTCACAATGTGAAAATGTCGATTGATAAGCACACAACATCAAGAAAACTCCAAGCACACATTTCACAAGAGAATTAAAGGCTCTCAAAAAAGATTTGGAACTGTTAATGGTATCCACCTAATGATAGCCGTAGGTATTATACCATAAGGTAGTTATACAATAACAAAATGGTCATATAGGCAAAATGGGTTGAGAGTGTGGACATTTGGCTTTTCTATGAAATTGTGGGAAGTAAAAATGCAGGCAGAAGACCAGGGTGAAAAAGATGCATCTGATTTTAGAAAATAGAGAAATAAGCCTAATTCATGATTTTTTTACAATAGCGTCACCTTTGGTTGCAGTACCACAAATTTGGGTTTATGGATAGAGGGGAAAATTTCAAGTGTTTTCGACTTACGGTATAGGCTGCAGTATGACTTTTACAGAATTTCCGAAAAAAAAACGTTACAGAAACAATAGGGGCGAAGCAGCTTTGCTGCTCGGACCCCTAATAATAATAAGGTAGATCTTATTTAGGAGTTTATAGGCAGCGTTGATATGTGGCCTTAGTTGACATTATCTAAAAGCTATGTAAAACGTCAGAGGCCATGGAAGCAATATTTTGCATTATGCATAAACTCAAACGAACATCACTCTCATTTCCAACCACTAACACGTGGTGCTTGTGTGAGATACACAAACAAACTCACACAAACACACACACACACACACACACACACACACACACACACACACACACACACACACACACACACACACACACACACACACACACACACACACACATACACACACACAGTCAATCCAGAGTCACTCACACATGTACACAGTGGTTTCTGTGGCTTCATGAAATTTGCAATTGTTGGCCTCTCCATTATTCACAAGCTACAACACACTTTGTTCAGTGTTCTGATTGCTGCTTGAAGGCCTGCATAAATAAAAATAATGCCATGGAAAGCAGAGCACTAAAAACCACAGCAACATTTCAAAAATACAATTTAAGAAATGCAGGGTTTACTGAACAATAATATTAAAATAACACTTCAAAAAGAGAACTACTCGGAAAAATCGATTGTCTATTGAGTCCTCACTAGTGAATGTGTGCATTACCTGTGTTGTAATGCTTGGTGCAATATCTCAGATCGGATTCGTCCTTGAGGAGGAACTGTGGAAGGGTAAGCCCATCGGCTACTTGGACTGGTCCGTTCTCCTGCCACTCAAAGATCAGGTCATTCATGGTGTAACCAACTAGAGAGAGAGGACATAGAAACATAATAGTGGTGATCACTCATCACATGACATGAATCCTTCTTTTACCTTTCACCTCCATCGTTCCCACAGATGATTCATCGGGATTGAGTGTTCTCATGTGTTTTAAGTAAGGGATAATCACCGAGGCAGGGCAATAAACAGTTTGATATGCCCGGCTCATGGACGGCTGGTGGACGGTAACCTTCCACGAGCCAGCCATATCAAACTGTTTATTGCTCTGCCTTGAGGTGATTATCTCGTTTATTCTACTTCATGCTTGCCAACATAATAAAACAATTCAAATACTTTAATAATTATGCTTTTTCTTATTTGTATTGCATGCTTTTTAAATGTATACTCTGTTTACGTTCATCTCCCTCAAAAAGTAGTCCCCTTTAATTACGATCGATCAAACACGTTTTGGACACCTCGAAGGGCATTATCCCGCTGCGCATATACCATGGTCACTTGCCAAAGAAACTTGCCAGTCAGCAGCAAGTACAACCGACAAGTCAGCGGGCAACCTGCCGGGTTAATGCCCCCCTCCCAGCCAATCAGAATCAAGCATTCTTAAACGAAGTAGTAGAATAAGTGGTGATGATGACATCCCATCTACCATCTATTCTTATTTTTCTATGGCTGAGACACGGAGGACGAGGAGCCAGCACACCTGAGCTGTCTTCCTCTCTCCTCCCATGTCTCCCACTGTTAAGTGGTAGGGGGGGACATGGGAGGAGAGGGAGACAACTGAGCCGTCTCCCTCTCCTCCCATGTCTCCCACTGTTAAGTGGTAGGGGGGGACATGGGAGGAGAGGAAGACAACTGAGCCGTCTCCCTCTCCTCCCATGTATCCAACTGTTAAGTGGTAGGGGGGGACATGGGAGGAGACTCACTTTACAACTGACTCACTTTACAACTGACTGAAATCAGCAAATGAAAACAACCTCCACTCTATGATGTAATACCAACATGTGACGGCACAGTTGGCTGTCATTCATGCGGCCTGGCGGTGATGCAATGAAGCACAATAAAATGCCAAATTAAAACAGCTAATGATTAGGCCCAAGCCCGATCCTCGACCCCCCTCTCCACAACAGCCCTGGGGTCGGGCTGCGCTCCGCATGCCACGAAGGGTGAGTCATGAGACCATCAATATGCTTTAACAAGCTCTCAAATAGAGGCAAATGGAGGACAGGGATTATTTGAACAGATGGGAAGGAACGAAAATAGCAACAAACAACGCATCCAATCAAGGCCTGCGATGCAAAAAGCTGGACAACACACACAGACTTAAGAGTTGGAGAAGAAGAGGTCAGATAGAGAGGGGGTCAGTGGGGAGGCTGTTTGACATCCCGCTGTTGTGTTTCATACCTGATCATGTTGTCCTTATACATAATACAGTCTGACTATGGTGCCATTCGAAATAGATAACTTGTTGTTGCCGGCCCTAAGTAGGGCCGGTAATAGGGGGAATTGGGATTCTAATTATGAGCTGGAAATCCATAGACTTGTACTGGTAGCCAAACAAGACGGCCCTGTGTCAGATGTCTGATATCTGATATCTGTAACGAATAAATTGAATGACAATTAAAACCGCTTTGTATCATGGGACATAGTGTTGGGGTTAGGGTTAGTGGAAATAACAGCATATCAGTTGTAAGTTATTTTAAAGTGCATTATGGGTATTAAGTAGGTGACCTTGGGTGTTTTGAAAGGCGCCTCTAAATTAAATGTATTATTATTTATTATTATTAAGTAGAGCTGTCAAGCGATTAAAATATTTAATCGTGATTAATCGCATTAATGTCATAGTTAACTCACGATTAATCGCAAATTATTTTCCTATGCTTAATATCCCTTGATTTTTTTGTCCCATAATTCTTCTCATTTAATTCTCTTATCAACATGGTGAAGTGCATCGGCTTGCCTTGTGCAAATTATTTTTTATTGATAACAACATTGGCATATACTGATCATATACTGATACAAAAAAAGAGCCTATAGTGCAATTAAACGACTGCTTTGAACAAATGTCATTTGAACATAGCAGTCAGGCTACTGCTTCTTTGTTTTGAGCCAAAGAATTTTTTTTTTTTTTAATAAAATTATTGCGTTAATCGCGCGATATTTTTTTTAACGCCGTTAAAATTGGTTAGCGTTAACGTCGTTAATAACGCGTTTAACTGACAGCTCTAATATTAAGTAATATACAACATACAGTATATGACTATATGATTTTATATATATATATACACTATCTCTATACTATATATAGGAACCAGATTTGTACACTCACATTATGTACAGTGTTACAAAATGATGACGACAATTGTTAACGTAGCAATCGTAAATGCTAAGCATTTGTTTCTATAAATATCTTTACTGTAACGCCAGCGATATTGTTCCCCTTTCCTCTGATAAAGGTACTTATTTTAAGTGGCTTTGGATACAAGCGCCTGTTAAATGCCCTAAATGTAAATGTAAAACACCTATAATAGTGCACTATATATGACTATTACCATTACTATTTGTATAAACTGAAACAACTGTCAACTGCCACCTCTTATTGCCAGTTCCATCAAACTCACAGTAACACAAGCCCATTGGGAACATGTTTCATCACACAAACAGCCCAAGTCCTCAACAGGGTTAGAATTTAAGAAAAAAAAAAAAGTGTAAATATATATTCATATATTTACACAATATTTAGACAGATAATGTCATGTTGAAATATCTGTGCGTATATGTGTGCATGTGTGTTTGTGAGAGAGAGTGTGTGTGTGTGTGTGTGTGTTTATTTGTATGTTTGTGAGAGAGTATATCCGAGAGACAGTATGTGTGTGTGTGTGTGTGTGTGTGTGTGTGTGTGTGTGTGTGTGTGTGTGTGTGTGTGTGTGTGTGTGTGTGTGTGTGTGTGTGTGTGTGTGTGTGTGTGTGTGTGTGTGTGTGTGTGTGTGGTTGTTTGTGTTTGCAAGAGAGACTGTGTGGGTGCGTGTGTGTGAGTGGGTTAATTTGTATGTTTGTTAGACAGAGAATGTTAAGAGTTTGTGTGTGTGACTTTGTGTGCGTGCAGGCATGCATGCCTAGTGTATGTGTAGTATATTTATTCATTCACTTACAACTTTCCAGTTGCATAATGCACGTTTGGACGTCCATTGGAAAGTTCTTTAAATCCATGGGACACGACAGGGTCAGTGTGAGCCTGATAGAGATGGAGGACGAGAAGACAAAGAGAGGGGGGAGGAAAGTGGAAAAGACACAAAGGACAGACGGTTGGTAAAAATAAAGAAGACGTATATGATTAAAGCATTATTCTACCATTCCACCATTAACACCCACCACCTCCCCCACTCCACCGTACCTACTGCTGGTTGCCATGCCTTCCACCCCCATCCAGCCCAGCTACACTGTGTATTGCACAGTGTAGCTAGGGTCTGTCCTGTGGGGACAGACCCGTACTAGACCCGTGTGATTTGACTAAATTAACTGGTATGTTTTCATATTTTTATGCAGAAAATGTAGTTTTCATATTTGCCTAAATGTGAGCCTTGAAAGTATTGATGTCATAGAAAGAGATCCTATTCTAAATAAGCTGAGCCTATGGCAGAGCCAATATGTGGAAGAGACATTATTCAATGCCACACCCACAACCTTTTACCTAATGGAGTAAAGAACATTGCCATTCTTGAATATCCTGAGAAGTTTGTTATCCGTTGTGACTCCATGAAAATGGGCTCCCTTCTCATTGGCAAAGAAGAGATCTGGTTTCCATATGGAGTCTAACATGGAGGGGTCAAGGTCGAGGGAGTCGTCGGGGTACTCAGTGAAGGCCAGCCTGGGGTCGTTCCACTGCTGCCTCAGGAAGATGTTCACACGGTAGTCCTGGAGGGAGAGAGAGACCATCAGAGGACAATTCATATAACAAAGTCTAATATGGCATCGGCCTATTGATATGAGACTGATATGAATTTATCCAATGTAGGTGAGTCAATCTATGAAAAAAAAGGGCTTAACCCCAAAAAAATTGATACAAAAGGTTTTTCAATGGATTCTCGTAGTATTTGGTGTGCTGAATAACATACTAAAAGTATACCAAAATATACCTCCCAGAAAGCCCTCATTTCCAAGATGGCGGCCGAAATGGCGGCGGGGAGCTTGACCAGAATCAACTGATTCTTTTACTTTTTCAAATGATTTTTCACTTGATTCTGGTACCTGCAAATATGCTTATGAACATACTAACAATCTAGGAAAATATAACTCCCAGAAAGGCTTCATTTTCATAATGGTGGCCGGGAGCTTAGAATGGCTATATCTCAAATGGAAAATGTTACAAAAGAATGTTTCAACTGATTCTGGTACCTCTATACATTAAGAACGTGCGACAAATCTAGGTAAATATAACTGCTAGAAAGGCATCATTTTCATCATGTTAAAATTGGTTACTATTCAAACTAGAAAGGTTGTGTTGGTGTTGAACAACATAAATGCCACACTTATTGTGGTCTTTATTCATCATCATCTTCGGGCTCCTCTGGAAGAAACTTGTTATGTGGATTGTCACATTATTTAAGTTGACATGGTCCACAGACAGTAGTACAACTTAAAGGTAGTCCATATTTTCTGCAAGAGCAGCGGAGTGTCTTGCAGGCAGTGGTACAGTTACAATGAATGACCTTCAAGAGACTGTCTGGAGCAACATTCATTGTTGACATGAGTGGGACAAATCTATTGTCCTGCAGGCTCCACCCCCAGTTCAGGGCATCCATACCATCTTCTGTTCCCATCCAGACCATGACCAGGTAGTATGCTCTACGACAGTGAAATTTGGTCGCAGATTCAGTTGGTGGCAGACGTTCAGGCGTTACAGTTGATGAAGCTGAGACAACCTTCTTGCTGAAAATGTTATATCGCATTGCTGCAAGGGAATCTGTGCACTTTCCACCAAAGAGGACAGCCATTACTTGGCACCCAAGGTCATCGATCACCTCTGTGGTCTGGTTTGGGACAATGAATGCATTGGCACAAGATCGAAGGACAGGATCCCCTTTTACAAGCTTCTGGAAAGCAGTCTTTTTGCCAACCCCGAAGATCCGAGAAGTTGTGTCACAGCCAGTGAAAGCATGGATGAACATCAACTGAGAACACACATCATGTCCAAGTACTTCTTTGAAATGGTTTACGGCATACACTTTAAAACTGCCATCAGCTTTTGACTTGTCTGATCTGAAATAAACGCCCTTACTATCTCTCTGTGCATAGTGAAGTAGTAAGACAAGGAGATCTGTATCTTCTCCAATCAGCGTAGTGGTGAGAAGAAGAGATGATTCCACTGCGGCCCTTACGATGTCTACATCAGCATCTCCAATTGAATTGACCACAGTGCAACCCCTTTCTTTCAGTTCATCGCTTATCATTTGGATCAGCCTCTGTTTATTTAGATCTCTTGACAGGAACTCCTCCTTCTTACCTGAGAACTCTGTCTCAGCAGTCAAGTTGACAATGGGATGAATATTGTTTCCTCTTCTTTGATGTGTGTTGTCTTTAATGGATGGCCCATCCCCATAGCCATCGAACACAATGGTGGTAGCTGAGCCATAATGTTGGATGGTGAAGTCTGCATATGACTGCGCAATTTTACCGTAGCTTTGTCCGAGCTTCCATGGTATTCGGTGAAGGAGTGAACCTCCATCAAGAACATAATGATCTGTTTCTGGTACAGTATCTATGATTGCATCACTTGCATGATCACAGATTGCGTGTGCAAGTTGTGGTTTATCAGCCTTGCGGAAGATGTTTCCAGCTTCAAAGAGGGCAGGAGGGAAAGGACTGAGTTCGTAACACATAACCTCCTCCAATGATAGCTCTCCAGTTTGGAGAGCAACCTTGATAGACGATTTTTGTCCAAGGGTTATGGCTTTATCTTTTCTACTAAATGAGAATGTGAATGCAGGCTGTCCAATCATTTTGTGCATGATATTGCGTCCAACAGAGTCATAATCATGCACGTTCACTCCGTCTTCAGCAACAACACCTGTAACAACATTCCTTAAAGAAGAGTCTGGAGAGAAAGGTGACCATATAGCAAGTTTTGAAGTGATCTTCTCCAGGTCAGCAGCATCCCTTTTCATCCTTGCCTCTGTTGAGTCCTTGTGCTGTTCTGATGTTGTGTATGTCTGGTTTGTGAACTCCTGCATTGCGGTGTTGTACTCTGAAGTTATGCACTTTGACATGGTCCAAAGGGCTCTCTGATTGTCAGTCATTCCACTTCCATGCGTCATACCACCGGTAGTTGGTAGTTGGCTGCTCAAGTTAGGTCTTTACTCGAAGTAAGTCTAATGGCAAATGAACAGAAAATGAGAAGCAGAGCAAGTCTTATAAAGAAGACACTCCCCCTTCCACTGTGTGTGTGTGTGTGTGTGTGTGTGTGTGTGTGTGTGTGTGTGTGTGTGTGTGTGTGTGTGTGTGTGTGTGTGTGTGTGTGTGTGTGTGTGTGTGTGTGTGTGTGTGTGATTTCCTCGCACAAAGCACAGGAACCTGTCCGTTCC
This sequence comes from Gadus chalcogrammus, assembly GCF_026213295.1. Taxonomy (NCBI): domain Eukaryota; kingdom Metazoa; phylum Chordata; class Actinopteri; order Gadiformes; family Gadidae; genus Gadus; species Gadus chalcogrammus. Next base: position 5,360,993 of record NC_079414.1, on the reverse strand, counting down.
CGCAGTCAAAGCACGGGAACCTGTCTTACTCCCGCAGTCCATGCTCCCCTATTCCATCAGGCAGTCATTTTGAAAATGATGCCTTTCTAGCAGTTATATTTACCTAGATTTGTCGCACGTTCTTAATGTATAGAGGTACCAGAATCAGTTGAAACATCCTTTTGTAACATTTTCCATTTGAGATATAGCCATTCTAAGCTCCCGGCCGCCATTTTGGACGCCATTATGAAAATGAAGCCTTTCTGGGAGGTATATTTTCCTAGATTGTTAGTATGTTCATAAGCATATTTACAGGTACCAGAATCAAGGAAAAATCATTTGAATAATCTTTTTCTATTGAGATATATAGCCATTTTAAGCTTGGCCGGCCACCATTTTGGACGCCATCTGGAAAATGAAGCCTTTCCGGAAGGTTTATTTTCCTAGATTTTTAGTATGTTCATTAGCATGTCCAGGAGTACCAGAATCAGTTAAAATTCCTTTGCAGCATTTTTTCAATTTGAGATATAGCCATTTCAAGCTCCCCGCCGCCATTTCGGCCGCCATCTTGGAAATGAGGGCTTTCTGGGAGGTATATTTTGGTATACTTTTAGTATGTTATTCAGCACACCAAATAGTACTAGAATCCATTGAAAAACCTTTTGTATCAATTTTTTTGGGGTTAAGCCCTTTTTTTTCATAGATTGACTCACCTAATAGGTTTGGAGAGCAGAATGAAGGGACTAACTGTTATAAAAAGCCGAATGGTGATTTCATATTTTGATGATATTTCTAAGTAGATTTGTGTGCTTTTTATAAAAAGAAAATCCAATTTCCATCGATAGATTGCTTTTCATGAGTAACATTTGCCTTGTGTTATAATCATTTAAAGTGCTCCCCTTTGTGCTTCCTTTGCATGCAGTACACGTATGTACTGTATGTGTGTCTATGTACCTGTGTAATGAGGCTGTGTGTCTGTCTCTACATGTTGTGTTTTATTAACGTTTTCACACATTGTCTGGTTGAAGGATTCTTGGAATTTATGCATGAAGTGAAATGAACTGTTTTGGAAATAAATAAGAAAACATGCACTCACACATATTTACAAGCACGCCCGATTGTTCAGTGGAGCATCACTAGCATAGATGCATATAATATAAGGTCAGTGGGTTCCAAAAGCTTCCCAAATGTTGTGACCCTGGGGTTTTAAAAGCTGGCGGTTTCCATCAAGCCCAAAAGAGGCTCATCGTGTTACAACATGGCCTGTTCAAGTTCACATTTCACCACAAATGGCACGCAGAATTGAAGGCGCGACAGTTTCTGCTAGGATTCTGGTGGTGCTGGCCTATGTTTAGTCAGATCAGTTTAAAAAGTAGAAGTAAAGAAATACATAAATATTTTTGAGGTGTTGGTGTTACAGTACGAGAAGAAACCTTTTGTTTTCGCAACAAAAAAGTGCTTTATCCCTTATCCCTCTCTCCATCTGTCTTTATTTGGGAGTAAAGATTAAGCCAAGATGACAGTCTCTATCCATTTTACTTAGTTTTTTGAAGACGGCTACCTTTTTAAACGGCATCCCATGATGAGTTTGGCACAAGGCTATGTTTTGTTGTGAGATGCTGTGTTGGTTTATATCCCCCTCTGTGCTAAATGCCTCCGCTGACTCTGAACACCACTACACATGAACACACGCAGAGAACAAGAGGCATGGCTTCATGCACAGCACTGTTTCTCACTATTTCTGATATGACCTAACTAAACCAACTTTTAGAGTAAGCAAGCAAATCAAATGCATTTGTAAAGCACCTTTCATATAAACTAAGTCACAGAGTGCTTTATGGGCCAAACAAAACAGGACATAAAACACAATCACTAATAAAAACACATAATATTACACATACTTCTCAATAAAAGCCTGGAAGAAGTGTCTTTGAAGGCTTTAATAAAGTGTCCACAGTCTCTGTGGACACTTTATAGAGTAGGGTCTCCCTACTCCCACTTCCAAGGGGAGGGTGCTCCAGCCCTAAAGCCCCTGCCCCCTCTAGTTGGGTCCTGAGTCCTTGGAACAGTAACTAGGTCCTGTTAGTCTGGGTGACCAAACCACCATCACCGTGCCCCCTGTCATCACTGAGACATCCGTTACTAATATCATTTAGCAGAGTGACTTAATGTGTCTCTGTCTCTGCCTTTACGTCAATGTGAATTGAAACAATGGCAATATAGCACTTCGGTCATTGTTATAAGAGATTTTGGAAAGTACTTTCAAACTCAACATTAATTCCAAAAGACGCGAGTGCTTTACATCCGGGGAAGGTGCACTCAGGCTTAATGTTCTTGTGTTCTTGTGTCATTTTGACAAATGATATTAGGCCGGGATGTTCTTGAAGAACAGAGGAGACGGTTACCATGTTTGGAGGATTAGCCTGAAGACACATGTAGGGTGTAGTGAGTCTGATGGGGATCTGGACCGGACATGTCGCTCTCTGAGTTGCACTAAGTTCATGTTTGTGTGTGGGGAGTGCCGGCGGTACGCAGGGAGCTCCCCAGTCCGGGGCTATGTCGCCTGTGAGAGGAGCTAACAGCAGGAGGGAGAGATGAACAGCCAGATGGTGGGGAGGAGAGGTCCACTGTAAGCCCTGCTACGCGACATATGGCCCATACAGACCTCCCTCTCCCTCGGAATCCCCCACTGTCTGTTTCCCCCACCTTCCCTCCATCAGTCTACATTATCGCTCTGTCCTTTGTGTTTCACATCTCAGTCTACATTATCGCTCTGTCCTTTGTGTTTCACATCTCAGTCTACATCATCGCTCTGTCCTTTGTGTTTCACATCTCAGTCTACATTATCGCTCTGTCCTTTGTGTTTCACATCTCAGTCTACATCATCGCTCTGTCCTTTGTGTTTCACATCTCAGTCTACATCATCGCTCTGTCATTTGTTTTTCACATCTCAGTCTACATCATCGCTCTGTCATTTGTGTTTCACATCTCAGTCTACATCATCGCTCTGTCCTTTGTGTTTCACATCTCAGTCTACATCATCGCTCTGTCATTTGTGTTTCACATCTCAGTCTACATCATCGCTCTGTCCTTTGTGTTTCACATCTCAGTCTACATCATCGCTCTGTCATTTGTTTTTCACATCTCAGTCTACATCATCGCTCTGTCATTTGTTTTTCACATCTCAGTCTACATCATCGCTCTGTCCTTTGTGTTTCACATCTCAGTCTACATCATCGCTCTGTCCTTTGTGTTTCACATCTCAGTCTACATTATCGCTCAGTCTTCAGTTCAATGTCAACAATTGATTGAATGTCCAAATTTTAATTTCTCCTTTTAGGTAACATATACTAATAGCTATTTGTATTTTGGCCAATATTACACAAATCTTCACTAATTCACTATGCAGTCTTATTACATGCAATTATGTAATTATATTAATAATTTAAAGGATAACAAACTAATATTTAAAGGTATTTTATGTCATTTCTGCCAGGTTTCTCAATCAAAACAATGACAAGAGGACATAGTTTGATGCTGCTGCAGTAGGGTGGGAACATGGACGTTGTTGACTTCATCCCGATCACCAGGGAAAATCCATCTGACGTGAGGCAGGCAGAAGTCATGTTCACGGATGGGTTAATGTATACACGTTTTATTCATGTTACATTTAGTTTATTGACATAATGACTGTGGGGGGACGTGCGACGTCTGGCCTGCAGGGGGAGTATGGGCAGGTTGGGAGCGCACCGGATTGGCTGGGGGTTATTGGACCTGAGTGCAGCAGGTGTCAGCACTCAGGCCAATCAGGGAGTGTTTGTATTTATGTGCCTGCTTTGTGTTGTAGTGAAAGAGGAATCCAGGAAGGATCGGGAGCGGAGGGACAGGGGCGATCGCCGCCAGAGATCGCCTTGAACGCACCCTTTGACCGCTTTGAGCGGAGTTATGATTGACATTTAAACAACATGGGTTTTTGGACTTGCGAGCGATCAAAATAAAAGGACTTTCTATTGGAAGAGAAAACCTGGTGTCCAAGCGCTCTGTGAACCCCTTACAATGACATTTCAATAAAGAAGCCGCAAGCAACATAACGATAACTTGCTGACTAAACTAAGTAATTTAATGTATGTCATTCATGTGAAGCCCAGTGCAGTTATCCCTGTTCAAAACAATCATTCTATAAAAACTTGAATTGTTACGTTACCGTATATATATCAGTGTTTCCCACCTAATTTAGTGGTCCTTGTGGTGGTACCTCATGGGGGTACCTGATGGGGGAGGGGGTTTAAAGTGTATTTTACAAATACATTGGATATTCAGATTTTCATACTCAGATTTACAGTATGTGAGAGAAGGCGATCTCACGAGAGACTTCATCACCAGTATGAGTCCTGTGTTGTCTTGCGGTGTCCTGCCCAGGAGAGATTTGGGTAGCAGACCTCCTCTCTAAAAGACATCATTTGGTGAATTTTTCTAAACAATAGGAAAATTACAAAGTCTCGGGTATCTAAATGTTCCCAATGGATTTAATGTGTTTTTTTGAAGTGTATCTCACTAGCTCCATAACAGTAAAATTAAGGTAAAGACCTGCGTTGCCAATTGAGTTCTAGTGTGGGCTTAACACACATTTACTGTATATAATACAGGGAAAACTGACCTGACATAGACTGTATATAATTTAACAGAATTTCCATTGTGTATCTCATACTTTTTCCACACCAAAATAGCCTGAGTATTCGTTCAAATTTAGACAGTGTATTCATTATTTTGTATTCCTGCCATCGCTAATACCGATTGGTGAACTCCGACTTTTTCTGATTCAGAGTGTGATTCACGGGGAGGGGGGGCTGTTCCCAGATGGGCCCTTGTTAGTGTGTGTGTGAGAGAGAGAGCGAGAGTGAATCAATGGTTAACGTGCAGCTGTACAATGAAATAAGATCTGACCCATTTAAAAAAATAAATAATGCAGGGAAAAACACTGCCGATCACGTATGGCGTTGTATGGCACGAGCAACTTGTCAAAGTAGCACCTTGGAGCAAGCTAGTTCGACATTGTAATATCATACATCATAAATAAGATCGCTACTGGATTAAGCTACGGGCCAAAGGGCATATGTTGCCATTGACATGCTACCAAATGTAAGAGACCGTTCGTTACCTGTGATTGTCTTTAGGTATCTGAATGCGGAAATTTTACATATATCTTTATCCATTTTCTAATATGTATTAGACCAACTTCTACCAAAAGGTTAGCACTACCTTAAGAGCTTATGATTTGATGATTTGATGATATTGGTCCTGCCCTTCTGGCTGTTTCATTTGGTAGCTGAAGTTGCTAAACTAAATTGGAGCATGAATATACACATTGTGTAAGACATATTCAATAGGCATGCAGCACTGACCACACAACCACTCGGCAAGCAGAGGTGCTATGATGCAGCTATGTATTTTCAGCAACACTCATGGATTAATGGGGGAGCAGGTGCGCTCCTCGGGTGGGAATGGGGCAGCTGACGATCATACAGAGGTCTGATCAGAGCCCTGCTCTGGGAGGGAGGACACACGTCCAGAGATGGTCATGAAGGGGAAGCCCTTTTTGCATGCCAGTGGTAAGATATTTGAAGATGGATTAATTTACTATCTTCACTTCTACTACTACTGTATATTTGGTCCTCTTGTATCCGGAATTCCCAAATGATGAGGGTAATTAATAGCCCACTAATCGACTTAAGATAACAAATTATAATTCCAATTGGAATGAAAAATATTAGGAAATAAATATATTGTTTAAACAAAGTCAAATGTGTTATTTACCATCTTTTTTGAGGTAAACAATGTCTATTGAACAAGATAAATCCATTTACAATCAGCTCTAACAAATGCTTATTTGAGCAATAACTGTTACGTACCATTGTAGTCTCAGCAATTGAACCAAAGCTGTTAATGAAAATGTTACAGGATACATTGACGGCTGGACCTGTGATAGACCAAGCACAGAAGGGACAGAGATTTAAGAGGCAAAACAGGATAGGTTTTTTAATTTCAATAATAAAGATTACCCATTGTATGATCACAACTAAAAAAAAAATAATAATAATAATAATCTCTGCCCTTTCTTCATATTCATGATTTATCTTGCATTCCACATTTCAGAGGTGCATGACACACCTCTGAAATGTTGAAGCTCTGCAATCACTGTTCACAAACCGCTGTTCCCAGCGGCGGTTCAGAACCCCAACATATTGACCATGGCCTTGAGTGGAATGCATACCCACTTCACAAACAGCCCATTGCGGTGACTTTAAATTCAGATTTGAACTATTCCAGCTCATTTGGATCAGTGAGCATCCATACTGTAGTTCACCAGCCATTGGTAGTAGAAAGTGGGGTTGGGGGGAAAATAGAAAGATAATCTCTAGTACCAAAACCGAAATGTATATTCCAAGACCTCAGTATAATCATCTATACCATAATACCTTTACTAAAACTTCAGTCATGCAAAGAAACACAGATGATACTAGTTACAAAAGTACCTTTAAAGTTTGGTCTTATCCTGGCATCATATCCAGACGTCCTGCCCATGAGTTTGTCTAAGAAGTCTGATGGGGACATGGGAATGGGGCGACTCCGAGCACCATGGTCCGGCTCCTTGCAGTGACTTCCACTTAAATAGACAGTGATAGAAACAAAGTGAGCATAGATAATCATCCAGAATCCTTGAGAACTAATGAACACTACTATGTGTATTTATTATTTCCAACAACAGGTGTATCTTCAGTTAATTTTTCTTTGGTACTAGTTTTTCACGTAGAATCCAGTTTCTGATGTTGATAACGTTCACACCTTAATAATTCTGGTTGAAGTTGACTGTGGTACGGAGCTTGGAGGGTGAAATGGGAGTAATTTTATGAAGCGAGCGTGCTCTTTATTTTTCGCAGTAAGCTTGGTAGAATTCCAGTACCAAGCACATATTTGCATGAAAACCCACAAGAAATGCATTATTTCTTGTTGTTCGTAGTGACAATCAACCACTTCATTTGATGCTGAATACGCTCATCTTATGCATCCACTCAATCACATTCAGTCAATCAGATCATTCAAACATTCTCTCTTTTCCACTTTGATGTCACAACCAGACCATACTGATCACACCCAGACCAAACTAATCACACCCAGACCATACTAATCGCACCAAGACCATACTGATCATACCCAGACCATACTGATCACACCCAGACCATACTTATCACACCAAGACCATACTGATCACAACCATACCATACTGATCATAGACATCTTATAGATAGACGGAGCATTGGCTGCTGGGACGCGAGAAATACGGCCGCCATCTTGGAGTGGTCAACCGGGAGCAGCAACAGCAGCAGAAACAGGATGCCGGGCTGTTGTTCAGCGTATTCCTGCTCAAATCGGCGGACAATCCATAATAGGAATCGGGGGATTACTTTTCACAAGCAAGATTTAACATTACCGTACTATTGGTATAATTAGTATTGAATAATAAAACACGCCAAACCATGTGGCCTTTATCATAGCTACACGTATGACAAAAAACCGCATGAAAATCAGTGGTATTCAGTGAGGTATGATTAATTAAATGCGCTGACAGTTCATTGCTCCAGCCAAACGGATTACACTGAGGGGAGCGGATGACCACTCCAAGATGGCGGCCCCGCGTCTCGTCAGCGCCAGTAGGCGGTAGCATTCGATGCTCCGTCTACCTATAAGATGTCTATGATACTGATCACAGCCAGACCATACTGATCACACCCAGACCACACTGATCACACCAAGACCATACTGATTACACCCAGACCATACTGATCAGAACCAGACCATACTGATCACACCCAGACCATGTTGTTAACTGATGACACCCAGACCATACTGATCACACCAAGATTATACTGATCACAGCCAGACCATGTTGTAATTTATGACACCCAGACCATATTACATTATGTGGCCCACTGTTCATACGGATCACACACAGACCATGTTGCTTCGGATTAAAATTAGCGTCCCTCTGTCATCTCTCTGCTACTATGTTGTATGAGTGTATTTAATAAACTCCCGGTACGCTAACTAAGTTGTTGATTCTTCGTTTTATGTGTAGTCATCATGATACTGCAGAGGTTTGGTGCTATTTTGAGCAATACTAGTGGTTAAAAAATGCAGATTTAGAAGCATTCGCTGTGGCCCTAGCTAATAAAATGGATGCCATTTGGGCTGTAAAATTGCTCCCGGCAATCTCTATACTTGATTATCAGATTATTAGAAAAAATGTGTCTGGTCTCAAATTTCGCTAGAATTACACTTTAAGATCCAAGACCATTAAAAATGAGGAAGTTAAGGGAGAGAGATAAATCACTAGTTCCCATCCACAAACAATGGGCAGTCCATTTTGGAGCCGTTTGACCAAAGTGTTGCATTTCATACTATCAATCTCGTTATCTAATTCAAAAGGCTCTGGATTGGGTCGCGGATCAAGCAGTGATCTGCAGTGGTTCTCCAATGAGTGCTTTCCAATGGAAGCATTGCTGTAGATTTTTTGGAGTACATCTCTCCATCGGCTCCTGTAGTGCGGGGATCCACAGGGGTCTGTCATCAGTCCCTTCTGATTTTCTCTATATATGCATCCCCTCGGCCACATTATAATTAATTTGTCACTGCTACACGGACAATATCTCGTTATATTTGTCTTTCAGCATCAATGTATAACAAACTCACCAACCTGCTTATCTTAAAAAACTGTTTAGTTGGGCCTCCGTTCTAAAATAATATTTAACAATGCTGGCATTGCCCACACTACAAGCTCATCATGTGTTGACTGATTAATTCAGTCCACAGTCCCTCTCATTTCAAAAACAATGTAGCCAGACATGGACTACTTCCAAATATATTTGCTTCTTAGTTTTACTTGTCAACGGAATGATTGACATCGTAGTGGATTGAACCTGGCAATTGACAATAATGAAGTATGTGGAATCCTCCAGGCATGTTTGACATTACATGGTGAGAGAGCTTAAGTACTGTAATGTGTACAAGGTTGAATGTAGCCTTCAGCAAGCAAGCACGATGTCTTTTAACACGTGAACACAAACTCAAAATCTGCATCACTTAATGCCAACATCATTTTAATCAGGGTGTCTACCAAATGTTAATCATTTGGTAGAAAATATAAGAAAGTTATAAGAAATATAAGAAAGAAGGAGGGTGAGGGGGAAATTAAACTGGGTTGAATAGATTTAAATTCAAATCACCTTGCTTGAGGCAGAAATATGAAACCGAGTTACACACACACACACACACACACACACACACACACACACACACACACACACACACACACACACACACACACACACACACACACACACACACACACACACACACACACACACCTTCGTTTGAGGTACTATCACAGACGTTGTGGTATGTTTTACATGTTTGAGATGCATGAAAATAAAGCAGTTCGAATATAAAGTTGTATAGTTGCTGTTGTACATTGTTTTTGTCCATCATGGTTGTGATGAGGGACCAGAGCAAATCGCTGTCATCTCACTGTCAGAGTGTGGTGAATAGAACTGGGGGACCATAACCTCACTGTCTGAAGTGTCTGGGTCATCACTGCACAATCCCAGTTAACATCTGGCTCTGACCATAACCTCACTGTCTGAAGTGTCATCACTGCACACTCCCAGTTAACATCTGGCTCTGAACATAACCTCAATGTCTACAGTGTCATCACTGCACCCTACCAGTTAACATCTGGCTGTGGTAAAAAGAGGGGTTGGTTTGTTTACAAGTTTTTGCGAAAGGCACTATTGTAGTGAAAGGCAGATAATCATAAAAATGTCCAGGCAAAAGTAAAGTTAATCTCTATGTACACCATATTACTGTTTCCAAAGTGGATGATGTCCCATTTGCCAAAGCTCATCAGGAGCTTGGATGCGCTCTCTGCAGAGGATGATCAATAAAGCCAGCTTAAAATGCTTTGAGGGATGCTTGGAGAATGGTAGAAAGATGTAGATAACATGTGCCAATTCAATTTGACATCTCCCAGGTGTTCAGGTTTGGAATGGTTTTTGACCCAGTAACTTTCAATATTAAATAACAATATTTTAAATATTAATATAAAAAATAAGGCCGCAATGGTTGGTCATTCATCTAACAGTTGAAGTTCACTGCATTGATATATGCCCAACTTACCCAAAAATTACCCAAATTCAGCGGAAGAAACAGAAAAATAAATATAAGACATAGTCTGGCTTGCTTTGCAACCAAACTAATAACTCAACGTCACGTTAATTGTTGTGCCATATAACTTGGAAATTACTAATCTAGCCATTTCTTGAAACTTTCAAATATTCAGATTATCATAAAACTAAAAAAGATGGTTCTTACATTGTGCAAAGTTTAGAAGAAATTGCATTCAAGAGCGTGCAAAGAAATGCACTATTGCTGAATAATCATAACTGGAGTATTACTCAATTGACAGCCAGTTAGTATAGTAGGGAGAGCCTTTTGATCTAGGACGAGGAGATTGGGTGTGTGTATGTGTGTGCATGTATTTGTGAATTCTGATACATAAAACCGACAGTATAACCAAGTATTAACCAAGAGGTTCCTTAAATCTTCCAGTGAAATTTGAGCGTAAAAAAAGGACCGTGTTAGGACATGGTAAATACTGCATGATTGGAAAGGTAGTCTTCATTCCTGGAAGCGC